>NC_034603.1:82400629-82467418 GCF_900095145.1 Mus pahari | reverse complement strand
GAGAGAGAGAGAGAGAGAGAGAGAGAGAGAGAGAGAGAGAGAGAGAGAGAGAGAGATGCCTTTGGAGCTCAGAGAAGAGAATTAGATCCCCTGGAACTGGAATTATGGGTAGTTGTGAGCCACTGTTTGTGTGCTGGGAACAGAACCCAGGTCCTCTACAACACACAGAAAAAAAAAAAGTGCTCTCAACTGTTAAGTCCTAAAACTATTTTATTTAAAAAGCAGAATTGCTTGGACTGGAAAAATTGCTCAACCATTAAGAGCTTGTATTGCTGTTGCGGAAGACCTGAGTTGGGTTTTTAGTACCCATGTCTGGCAGCTCATGACTGCCTGTAACTGCAGCTCCCGGGGTTCTAGTGCCCTCTTCTGGTGTCTGAAGGTATCTGCACTCATGTGCACATGCCCACACACAGGCATACACACAGACAGACAGACACATACAGACACACACAGAGAGAGACATACACAGACACATACACAGTGTTAAAAAATAAAATGAAATCTTTTTAAAGATTTATTTATTTTATGTATATGAGTACAACATAGCTGTCTTCAGACATACCAGAAGAGGGCATCAGATCCCATTGCAGATGGTTGTGAGCCACCATGTGGTTTCTGGGAATTGAACTCAGGACCTCTGGAAGAACAATCAGTATTCTTTTCTTTCTTTCTTTCTTTCTTTCTTTCTTTCTTTCTTTCTTTCTTTCTTTCTTTCTTTCTTTCTTTAAGATTTACTTATTTATTTTATGTATTTAGTATTGCTCTCTTCAGACACACCACAAGAGGGCATCAGACCGCATTGCAGAGGTTGTGAGCCACCATGTGGTTGCTGGGAATTGAACTCAGGACCTCTGGAAGAGCAGTCAGTGCTCTTAACCTTTGAGCCATCTCTCCAGCCCATAAGATGAAATCTTAAGAAAAGAAAGCAAACAAACAGAATCGTAGGCTCAATACTAACTAGTTCCTGTACGACGCTGGGGACCCTGAGTTTGAGTCCCCAGCATCACATAAAAGAAAAAATTAAATCAATCATATTAGAGTTAAAGTATAACATACATATAACCCGCTGGCTTGACCCGCATCACTGTGCTTTGGTCTATGCTTCCTGTGGGTGCAGTCCTATAGCGAGGACTTGAGGCTGGCTTCTTTCAGCACAGGTCTATGCAATTCACCGTCAGACCATCTATCTATGCTGTTGCCTGGAACAGGGGCTCTGGTTTATTGTTCACATTCTAGAGGTCCATCATGGGTCACATGTCCATTCTCCTGGACATGTAAACCATTTCAAGGTAGCTATAATCAGCCAGGCAGAAGACAGCATAGACATACTTTTTCTTTTCTTTCTTTCTTTCTTTCTTTCTTTCTTTCTTTCTTTCTTTCTTTCTTTCTTTCCTTCCTTCCTTCCTTCCTTCCTTTCTTTTTTTTAAAGATTTATTTATATGGGCTGGTGAGATGGCTCATTGGTTAAGAGCACCAACTTCTCTTCCGAATGTCACAACCATCCATAATGAGATCTGACTCCCTCTTCTGGAGGGAGTCATATATGTAATATGTATAACATGCAAGTACACTGTAGCTGTCTTCAGACACTCCAGAAGATGAAGTCAGGATGGTTGTAAGCCACCTTGTGGTTGCTGGGATTTGAACTCAGAACCTTCGGAAGAGCAGTCAGTACTCTTACCCTGAGCCATCTCACTAGCCCATGGACATGTTTTCATTCCTGTTGGGCAGCTACCTGGGAGCTAAATTACTGGGTCATGCAGTGGGTATATATATTCAACCTTCTACAAAACTGCCATTGGATTAGCGATACTTATCTGTAATTCCAGCACTTGAGAGGCTGAGGCAGGAAGATTGTGAGTTCAAGGACAGCCTCAGCTACATGGTGAGACTCAATTTCAACAAATCAAGGGCTAGAGTTATTATAGTCCAGTGATAGGCTTGCCCAGCACGTGCAACGACCAGGTTTGGATTCTCAAGCCCCAACAGAACAAAACAATACCCAAAAGCCTGCCGGTTGGTAGCCCAGTTGCTGTGCAGTCTTCTTCAGAACTGAGTTTTGTCATTCATTTTAGGCACATTTCCTGCATGTGTTCGCCTTTCCCTAGGCTACTGATCTGAAGCCTGCTGGTCATGTGTGTATTTCTTTGATTCACAGGCTATTGACATCGCCTCTGTCTCTTTACGTTTTTACACCCTCAGCCTCTTCTCGTGCCATGGTACCTTTTTGTTTGGCTATCTTGAGACATTCCTTAGATTCTTCTTCATCTCATTCTGATATAGACAAGCCTCCCTAAACATTATACACTCCTCCTTCCCCGATCTAAAGCCCGTGGTGGCTCTGTAGCCTCTGGAGATCAGCCCCACCATCTCTACCTGGCAGTCAAGATACCTCCAGCCCCTGGTACCAGTCTTCCTTTCCTGCCTTCCATTGAGTTTTCTCCACTCTTACCCTGCCCCCTGCCCCCCATGCCTAGAGAATGTAGAATACCTTGTCCCTTTCCTCAGTCAAAGCCCTTCAAACCAAGCCCAAGCTGTTGGCTTGCCCCGCCTCACATGCTGTCGGCCTCCCTCAAGCTCCTCTTTACCTTTGTACAAATTGTATTTTCTGTTTAATGAGTCTTTTGCCTCAGTGCACATATGTCCACCACACGTGGGACAGACAGAAGAGGATGTCAGATCCCCCCAGGAACTAGAGTCACAGAGGATCGTGAGCTGCCATGTGGGTTCTGGGAACCAAACTGGCCCTCTGCAAGAGTAGTAAGTATTCTTAGCTGCTGAGCCATCTCTCCAGCCCCCTCCTGCAAGCTCCTGGCACCTTCACAGCCTTTCCCCCTTTAGATCACTACTAGTGATGTATCCAAGGATACCTGCGGCTTGGCAGTCCCAGGAACTTCTCCTATTTATGATAAAGGCAGCAGGATTCCCCTATGCCCTCAATTCATCCCCCCAATTAATCAAATAATACTATTCTCGCTTCTAAACATTGTGCATCTTCCTCCCTAAAAATGCTACTCTGGTGGTGGGGACTCCAGGTGGGAAACAATGAGGGAGATGGGCAGCACTTTTTCTCTGTCTAAAACAAGAGAGCTGGACTTGGAGTGTAGCCATTCGGTAACTCTGGGGCCTGTCTGAGTTTGATCCCCAGGACCAAGATGTTGGACAGAAAGATCTGACCTACACGAGGGGTGTCGTTTCTACAGGGTGACATGGGAATGCACAAAGGCTAGTAAGTGTCTAGAAGTGGAGGACACTGGTCTGCTCAGGAGATCTTGACCCTGTCCCTTCAGAAAGAATGGCAGGTCCCAGTATGTGGGAAGCTGGGCAGGACAGTAGGTTTGAGACCAGCCTGGGCTACACGGTCAGTTGAGAGAACTGTGTAGCCAGAGGATGGCTTCACACACGAACTTGAAGAACATAGCTGAATCCATGAAGGAGAATACCAGGAGAGAAATTCAAGCCATAGCTCGCTCTCCCTCACACCTGCCCTCCTGCCCAAGGGTCTCCTGGGAAAACACACATCCGACTCAGTCAGTTTTTTTAAAAAGGCGTTTGAAATGAAATTGAGGGGGGGGGGAGTACTGTGAAGATGTAAAGGGGGCAGGGAAGGGAGTCAGGCGGTTATCCTCAAAGGACCACGCCAGCTCAGTCACGCTGGTGACAGCTGGGTCAGCACCAATGCGAGGGGAAGAGACATTGTCAAGTCTCAGGCTTGTCCCAGGTTCATTCAGACCTGGCTGTCCCCATCCAGTGGAGCTGGAGAGACATTCTAGCCGTATGTCTGCCTACCCAGTGATGACCTCTGGACATGCTTTCTCCATAGCTATCTATCCTGTCTCCTTACCCATTACCTGGATGCAAAGCCACCTCCCTACAAGTCACTGCTGCTAAAAAAACAGAGTGAACTCTCCCAGCGCCCCTCCCCCACCCCACGTTAACTATCCTCCGAACTCCGCGTGGACACATCTACACATACAAATGAATAATTTAATGAGATAAAAATACTCTGCTTTGGGGGCTAAGAACGCACAACGAACCCGAGATGGAGACTGAGAGGAGGTGGATGAACAGTTAAGGCCTTCGGGGGGCTGCGACTTTGCCCTAGTCCTGTTCCCTCTACCCCAGGTTGGTCCTTGTCTCAGGGTCATCTCCCCACCCCGCGAATCACTCTGGCTCCTCCCTCCCCAAGCTGCCCTGGTATCACGGGCTGGCGGGGGAAGCTGCTTCTAGGCCCCGCCTAGGTCACGGGTCACGGCTGTGCGTGGCAGAAGGTACCCCGCATCTCGCCTCCCACGGTGACCTCAGGCTAGTGGTGTCCCAGCCAGCTGCGTGACTCCGCCCCTCCGCCCCTCCGCCCCTCCCCCCCTCCGCTCCTCCCCCGTGTGTTCTCTCCAGCGCAGCAACCGAGCGCACACCCAAATCCCCGGGTCCCCCTCGCTTGTCCCCAGCTCGGTGCGTCCAGGGAGCCCATGGAGACCGTTCGCAGTGCGCCTCCGGGGGACGGCGCTGCTGAGGCGCTGCTGAAAGAGCTAGAACGTCAGGTGCAGGATGTGGTGCGGGCGAGCTCTTGGTGGGAGCGCCACGGTGTGGACTGCGCCATCCTCGCTCTCAGCCTGCTCGCCTTGCCGGCAGGTAAGACGGAGGCACGGGCTGTGGATGGGGGTGGCGTGGCTGAAGGTGGTGCAGGCTGGAAGGGAACCTCAAGACTTCAGGATCCTGGATCCCACCCCACTCTCCAAAGTCTAGCTGGGGGTGTTCAACTCACGTCCCGCTGGAGGTGGAAGTCCGATGCTTGAAAGTGGTGGAGGAAAAAGTTGCACAAGGAGCCGTAGATGGGTGGGGAAGGGGAGAGTGAACCGGAAGAAGGGAAGAGCTTGTTCTATGGGGGACATCAGAGATGGGACGAGTAGGGCTGAGGAAGCCGGCTGCACATCTAGCGGTCTAATGGCTCTGTGACATCCAGTCCCCATCTCTGCTCTGGCTGGGGTTCAGGAGGGTGACCGAGCAGATCACCCGGTGGGGATATTTTTGTGTCCCAAATCCCACAGAGAAAGTCAAACCACCCCTCTCAGGCCTTAGAGGAACCTGTCACAGGCTGAAGGCTGGCCCTCTTTGGCTCTGGATTTGGGAAAGTGTGTGTATGTGGGTCTGGACCCATATTTTCAAAAGGTGGCGAAAGATCCTGACACCTGGTCCCTCCTCTTTACAGGGTTCCTGTGCCTACGCTTCCATAATATCCTGGCCTTTGCCACTGGCATCACAATCTTGGGTGTGTGCCATTATACTCTCACAGTCAAGGGCAGCCACCTGGCCACTCACAGTGCCCTCACAGAGTCCAAACGCTGGAGCAAGCTCTTGATGATTTTCTTTTTGGAGGTGAGCCTGTCGGGATGGGGCAGTTGCTGGGCAACTCTGTGTATCCGTTCACATAGACAGGGAGCTGCCGCAGAGGGTGGGTAGATCCAAGTGTGTGGTGTGCAATACAGAGTGAGTGTGCGTGCGCCCGTGTGTGTGTGTGTGTGTGTGTGTGTGTGTGTGTGTGTGTGTGTGTGTACCGGTGTGTTCATCCAAGGCCTTGAGAGTTGGCGTTAGTGAGCAGTTTTGCATCCTACGTGTTCCAATGTCTGTCCATGACGATGAACTTGATTTATCTTGTGATAATCTTCACTGATTGAGCAGCAGAAACATTTCTCCCCTCGAGGCATTCCTTGTCCTCTGACTCCTTTAGTCCTCGTTTTTCTGTAGCATTAGGCCAAAGGTGGATGGAGTTTCTTCTTCCTTTCAGGAGGCCTCCTGCAGCTCGCCAGTCTTGCTCCGGGGCTGTGTTGCCTCACAGAAACCTCCCAGTTCTGCAATCAGGGCTTATTGTCTGAAGGGGTGGACAGTGGAGCGGAGTCGGGTGTGTGTGTGTGTGTGTGTCGGGATGTTGGGGCGCAGTGTCACAGCGCTCCAGCTCTGCAGCCTGCTCCACTTAAGCCTGCTGATGGCTGAGCCATCTTGAGAAACTCTTTGCTCCTGTAGCCTCCAGGAAGAACTCAGTTCTCTTCCTCCACCCGCCCTTCCTAGGCCTTCTTATCTGTGGGCCCACCAGGAAGGCAAAGGCCTCTGGACAAATTCTTCTTCAGGCCTTTCCAGATCCTCTACCAAACTTGTTCTCTCTACTCCAGGGAACCCTCACCTAGCCAGCCGGGCCCCTTGGCAGTAGATGGAGAAGCTGCCAGGAACAGGAAGAGGTCTTACTCTGAGGACCGCCAACCCAACTGCTCTATCTTTCTATAAATTTGTTTTGTACGTGTGTGGAGGGCGTTGCATGAGGCATGGCACACCAGTGAAGGTCAGATGGCAACACGTAACAGTTCTCAGTTCTTTTTGTTTGTTTGTTTTATTTCTTTCTTTTATATATGTGAGTACACTGTCACTGTCTTCAGACACACCAGAAGAGGCCTTCGGATCCCATTACAGAGGTTGTGAGCCACCGTGTGGTTGCTGGGATTTGAACTCGGGACCTCTGGAAGAGCAGTCAGTGCTCTTAACGGCTGAGCCATCTCTCCAGTCCTCAGTTTTCTCTCTCCACCATTTGGGTCCTGGGATTCCAACTCAGGCCCTTAGGCTTGCCAGCAAGTTTAACTTGCTGAGTGACCTTGAGAGTCCTTCTTTTTATTTATGTGTAGATGTGAGTAACTGCCTGTCTATGTGTGCACTCCATGCACACAATGACCATGAAGGCCAGAAAGGGCATCAAAGAATCCCCAGGAACTGGAGTTCCATGTGGCTGTGAGCTATACTGCGTGGATACTGGGATGGGACCTAGGTCTTCTGTAAGAGCAGCCATTACTCTTAACTGTTAAGCCATCTCTTCTGCTCCCTGAATCATGTAACTTTTTATACAACTTTATGCACAACACACACACACACACACACACACACACAGAGAGATCTTAGGCAGTGGGAACAGACTCTCGGAAGACAGGCATCTGTGAGACAGCTTGTTTAACTGGGGAAAACAAAAGCTACTTAAACCTTTGTGGGTGGGTAGGAGCTATGGGGCGAATGTACATCACTGGCCAAGGCCACGGTGCTGAGGCTGTCTCTTTAACATGAGGAGGAATTCCAGGCGCTGCTGACCATGTCCTTAAGAGGGGAAGGGAAACCTGGCTACTGGCTACTTGACCTCCTCAGGTGGGACAAAGGTGGGGGTGTGGCACAGGGCTCCACGCTCCGGGCCATGCAGGCTGATCTCTGGACGAGATTTCCAGGATATGCCCCAACCCCACTCTTGGTTCAGGCCTGCTTTCCTTGGTCCCATGGCCCCACCTATCAGGAACACAGTAACTCTTGAGGGAAACATTTATTTGAGCTGGCTTACAGTTCAGAGGTTTCGTCCAGTACTGTCATGGTGAGAAGCATTGAGGAATCCTAGCAGACATGGTGCTGGAGACATAGCTGAGAGTTCTATATGGTGCCAATTTCATTCAAACTACCATATGTGTGTGTGTGTGTGTGTGTGTGTGTGTGTGTGTGTGTGTGTGTGAATACCCCCACAAACACACATATACACAACCACATGCACACACACATACACAGATACACCCACACATACACATGCACATACCTTTTGATATACCACATCCACTGTGTGGTGGAAACATTCTTACCCAGCATTCCCTGTCCTCCTGTTCCCTCTCATGCCTTCTTACCAGCCTAGGTTTCTGAAGGGCCAAGGACATGAGGAACCCTCAGGCTGCTGATTTTTATGGTCCGCTTTAAGATACTTTCCTTTCGGGCTGGTGAGATGGCTCACTAGGTAAGAGCACCCGACTGCTCTTCAGAAGGTCCGGAGTTCAAATCTCAGCAACCACATGGTGGCTCACAACCATCCGTAACAAGATCTGATGCCCTCTTCTGGAGTGTCTGAAGACAGCTACAGTGTACTTAAATATAATAAATAAATCTTTTAAAAAAAAAAAAAAAGATACTTTCCTTTCCAGGAAGCTCTGGGTCAGCCCAGACTAATTGGCACAGGTTGGACCCTGGGGTCAGGGTCTGTAACCTGCCAGGAGAGACAGGGGTGATGGATACTCCTGTATCATTTGTATCTTTCTAATGCTGGGACTCGGCACAGGCTGGGTTCTGCTTGGATTTTCTAAAGTAGTGCTGAGCACTAGGAGCCTGTGGCAGCTAGGGACTGATAAAGGCGATTGATCTTGGACTACAAGGGCCGTATTGTGCAGAGGTTACTCTGAAGCGTTCTTCCCAGGCTTCTGGATGCCTGATCAAGCGTGAGGGCTTCTGACTTTGCCTGGGGCAGGGTGGGAGTGGGGGGGCAGAGGAGCTGTCTCACGTGCCGAGTGGAGGCAAGGGACTGAGACACTCTCGTTGAGATGTCTTCCTAGGTTGCTTGGACGTCTTCAGAACCCCAGCGCAGTGACCCTCGGAACCCAAACAGCCTTGGGGCCAAGTTCTGTGTGTTGTACACAGCTCTGTCCTGTGCAAACCCCTGTCCAAATGGCCTCATGTTTGCTTCTTTTTCTCCTCCCAAGTTCTTAGCAGCGCTTCTATTAGTATTTGTCTACCATGACCTTGCATTCCAGTTGGGGACACAGTCGAGGGGAAAGTTAGCCAATGGTGTGTCTGAGTGTGAGAGGGTGTGTTGGGAGCGGGGTTGGGGGGCTGTCCTGAAGGCCGATGTCACTCTGTGGCTTGGGAGGAAAGGCCTGGATTCCTGTCCCATGCTGTAACACTGTTGGCTGTGCTGCCGGGCCTTGCTGAGCTGTGGGCAGAACTAGTTTGGTTGATCACACTCTGAGTAACCTAGTCAGGGAAGCACCTCCATTTTCCAACCTTAGGGCATAACTCAGGCTCCCCTCTAGGACTGGTTCCCACACAGGGGGGAGTGTGGCTCAGCTCTACCTAGCTGGTGTGTGTGTGTGGGGGGAGCAATATCTTTGTAGCTTTGTGACTTGATTGGAGTCCCAGGCCCTGTGGTTGCCCTGACCTTGAGCAAGGTGGTTAATTCCGTATCTGGGGTTAGCTTCTTCATGGAGTCTATGAGCTTGATAACACGACCTCCACGTTAACCCTTTGAGGGCACTGGATGAGACTGTACAGACTTGCCAGGCCTCCCGTGAGCCATCGTGTGGCCTTGTGTTTCTTCCTGGGGCTACACACCACTTGCCCAGAGGGGCAGCACGGGGCTGCTTCCCACAGTGTTTGTTTATTGTTTTGTGCTTGGTACCTGAGAAGCTGCAGGGCCTGGCAGGGCGGTGCAGGCATTCAGGTGTTTGTATTGGGTTACCTGGCACAAAGGAACCACAAAGGGTGCATGGGACCCTTCCCGGATCCCTGGCTGTCACTTCTAATCCTGCTGTCTTCTCCTTTCATCCTTCTCTCGTCCACACGACCCCTGGTGACACCATCTCATAGAACATCTGGTCTTAGGCCTGTGTTCCTCAGGGGGTTCTACAGAGCCTGCAGCTCCAGGCATCAGCTGTGCACCTCTGGCTTTCTCTGGTAATCCAGCATTGATCTTAGGGCCTACTGGGTCTGAGCTGGTGTGGGACCAGCCTCTTTCTCCAGCTCTGGAGAGCTGGAGCAGATAGGATAGAGTTGGGCTACCCCTCTAGGCTGTATTCCAAACCATGTACCCCGACCCACACCAGATGAGGTTTCTCTGAAGACTCCTCTCTGGCCTACCTGAAGAAGTTCCCACCCTGCCTTACCCAGCAAGCATTCTCTACCGGGGTTACATCACCCAGGCTGCTAGGCCTATCCTTAGGGTTGGCCAGGGAAGGATGCCATGCAAAGATGACCACCAAAAGGCTCAGGGCAACCTTGGTTTAAGTTCTGAAGTTGAGAAAGATCAACCTCTGAAAGGCCTTGAGTGTCACAGTCGAGAAGGCTCCCCTGAGTGGGCGGGAACCAGCCTTGCCAGTCAGGAAGCTCTTTGTTATGTCTCCTCTTTAAATCCTCCTTGTAAACTCAGCTTTGGGTGTGGGGTGGAGATACAGGCGGAGCCCACTAGGAATCCCGCACAGCTCGCTGAGCCCTTTTGGGAGGGGTGTCACACAGGGGAATGGCTGTTGCCATCCACAGGTTCCCTGTGGTACAAACTGCAAAGAACCCCCAGGCTGGTCAGGATCCTTTTTCTCTTTACTGGTCGTAGTTTGGTGCAGCTGCATCAAGGCTGTACCTTTGGGCACGGCTCACCATCTTCCTGCTTGCTCCCATCCAGGACTCTTGTTTGAATAAGGTCAGCCATGAGGATTTTTTTTTTCTTTTTTGGTGCTGTCTGTCTGTCTCTCCTTTTAAATTTTTATTTAGAAGACCAGTGCAGCTATTCAGTACAAAATACACTGTCGTATTATAGTTACAGACTCACAGGACATCTCAGTGTAGGACAGAGAAATTTGGTGAATTGGATCAGTCATTCTTGCTTAATCCCAGTGATTATATTTATGTGTCATCCGGGAGCGAGACCAAGGAAGCTGATGTTGGCGCCTGTGTGTGCTTGGCTCTGTGCCTTTTTATCACATGTGTAGACTCTCACGGTGCACTGTCTCCCAAGTGACATGAGTCGGCTGTGGGGATGAGTGTTTGCCATGCAAGCAGAAAGATTGGAGATTGGATTTCAAGAATTCCACAAAAGATGAGGGGATCTGGCAGCCCACCGGTAAGTCTGGCTGCAGCAAGTAGAGATGGCGAAATCCCCAGAGCAAGCTAGCTGTCAAGACAAGCTGTATTGGCAAGCTCTGGGTTGGTCTGAGAGACCCTGCCTCAAAGGATGAGGTGGAAGAGCAATTGAGAATGCCCTGACATCATCAACTTCAGGGCTTCCATAGGCGCACTTGCCCACGTGCACACTTGTCCACATGCACATACCACACACACACACACACACACACACACACACACACACACGCACATGAAAAATGGTTGGGGGTGGGGGAAGTGACCTGGTCTTTAATATCAGTGGTGTGGAGGCTGAGAAACCCTGGAGGAACTTTAGAAGAGTAGCTGGTGAGGTTATGGAAGCTACTAGACTCTCACAAGGGCCCCGATGAAAGAGGCCAAGGAAGCCCATTGCCAGGCTGAGGAGCTGGTACTCTGTCTTGTAGCCAAATAGACTTCGTTCTAAAAGTTAATCTATTTTGTGATTAGGTAATAGTTTGTCATGAGGCAGAGCTTACAAAGTCCAGTGGTAGGGCCAGGCTGTGGTGGGTGTTGTACACCTTTAATCCCAGTACTTGGGAGGCAGAGGCAGAGGCAGGCAGATCTCTGAGTTCAAGGCCAGCCTGGTCTACAGAGAGAGAGTTTCAGGACAACCAGGGCTACACACCAAACCCAGTCTTGAAATATCAGAACAAAACCAAAAACAAGTATAAAATTACATCATAACCTAAATTAAGTGGAAACTAGGTCACTCTGTTAGTTTGATTTGTGGTAAATGGAGCAGGAAACTGGTTGGAGGCTGTTGGTGGAGAGACCAGAAAGAAGATAGGAGGGATTGCAGGGCCAGACTGAGGTGACCGGAAGGGGGCTGCAGGACGATGTTGGCCAGGTGCCAGCTAGTAAAACACAGCCGGGAGGAGCGAGAAGAATCAATCCTAGGCAGGATCTAGGTCTCCAGGAGGAAGCAAAGGCCTTAGAGGGGCCACTCCTGAAATGGGCCGGTATGGGCAGGATTAGAAAGGTGTGGAGCCGGGTGGCAGCACCACAGGTCTTTAATCCCAGCACTCAGAGAGGCAGGCGGGCGGGCCTCTGAATTTGAGGCCTGGTCTACAGTGTGAGTTCCAGGAGAGCCAGGGCTACACAGTGAGACCCTGTCTTGAAAAAAACAAAACAAAAAACAAAAAAACAAAAAAAAAAAAAAAAAAAAAAGTAAGAAGAAAAGCGGAGAGCAGGGGTAATCATTGTCCCTCGGGCAGGGAGACCTCAGGCTACCCTGAGGTGCCCAGCTCCCGCTTTCCCCTAAGAGCCCTCCAGCTGGTTCCAGGGAATAGCTGGTCCCTGCCCAGCTCTGAGTGGTCTGGCCTGAGCATAGGCTTGCCCGTCAAAACAATCAGGTAACTTTGAGCTTCAAATAAGCCACCCATGTTTTGTTTTGTTTTTTTAAACAAATAGACCCCGAATATGACAATCACACTAATGTCACTGCTGTCTGGGTTTTCACGTGCTCTTCAGGGAAAGGCAAGTGCCTGAGTGTGGACAGAGGTGCGCTTTAACGGCTCTTTGGATACTGGAGGGACAGTGGTGAGGCCCCAGAAGATAGCTCCAGTGTACTTACTTAGATATAATAATAAATAAATCTTTAGGCCGGAGTGAGCAGAGGTCCTGAATTCAAATTCCCATCAACCACATGATGGCTCATAACCATCACTACAACTACAGCGTACTCATATACATTAAACAAACAAACAAACAAACAAACAAATCTTTAAAAAAAAGAAGCTACACCACTAACCTGGAGGTTTCTGGAACTTTCTCTAGGTCTGGATGAGGAAAACCTCTTGGGTTAAGACTTATAAATGGCCTTTAACAGCTGGGTGTGGTGACAGGTATCTGCAAGCCCAGCTCCTAGGAGGCCAAGGCCGGAAGACTGAGAGTCCCCAGCCAGCCTGGGCTACGTATACAGCTAGATATGGTAGCATTTATCTGTAATCCCAGCTCCCAGGAGGCCAAGGCAGGAAGACTGAGAGTCGCAGGCCAGCCTGGACTACATGTCCAGACCCTGTCTCCAACAGCAACAACAAGAGGAAACAGTTTCCAGAAGGAAAGTAACCCATTTTTACAAGACCTCAGCAGTGTGTGCTCATTCCCCACCGTTCTTGGGAGGTTAGGAAATGGGCACACAAAACCTACAACTCACCTTCCCTCCAAGGCGCTCCTTCTTCTGTCAGGAGAGAGCATCTAAATGATACTGAGGGGGCTGGGTGAGGTTAAGAGCCCTTGGACAGTTCAGATACCAGCACCCATGTTAAGCAGCTTACAACCTACAACCCTCTTGTAACTCCAGCTCCAGGGAATCTGATGCCCAGTTCTGGCCCCGGCGAACACTTGGGCATACGTGCATACTCACATGTGAACACACACACACACACACACACACACACACACACACACACACACACAACAAGAGAGGAACCCAGAGAGTCTCAGATCAGTTCTTGTTCATAGCACAAGGCAACAATCACTCACTGACTCTGCAAGTGGGTAACAGGTCACAAGTCACAGCACACAAGTCACACCTGAGGGCCTGGGCTTGTGCTTGGGAAAAGCCTCCAGGTACCTGATGGTACCTTTCTCTAGATACACAGTCCTGGTCAGGCACCAGGCTGGTTCTGCCATTGACTCTCTGTCTTAGGTTTTATTGCTGTGAAGAGACACCATGACCAAGGCAACTCTTAGAAAGGACATTTCATTGGGGCTAGCTTACAGGTTCAGACGTTTAGTCCATTATCATCATGGTGGGAAGCATGGCAGCGCACAGGCAGAACTGGTGCTGGAGGAGGAGCTGAGAGCTGTATATCTTGATTCGCAGGCAGCAAGGAGGAGACTGTGTCTACACTGGGCGGAGCTTGAGCATATGTAAGACCACAAAGCCCACCTACGCAGTGACACACTCCCCCCCCCAAGGGCCACACCCACTCCAAGGCCACACCACCTATACTAATGCCAAGTCCCTATGGGCCAAGCATTCAAGCACATTGAATGCCTATTCTTTTTTTTTTTTTTTGGTTTTTCGAGACAGGGTTTCTCTGTTTAGCCCTGGCTGTCCTGGAACTCACTCTGTAGACCAGGCTGGCCTCGAACTCAGAAATCCGCCTGCCTCTGCCTCCCGAGTGCTGGGATTAAAGGCGTGCGCCACCACCGCTCCAAGCACAGTTACTATTGATCTGCAGAGGAACCTGGTTCCACAGGGATGGCTCAGAAGATAAAACCATTCACTATTCATTCCGAGTGACCCAAGTTTGATCCCTGGAACTTGCATAAAGGTGGAAGGAGAGGACTGACTACACAAAGCTGTGCTCTGACCTACACTCGTGCATCATGGTATTTATGTACACATGTGTATACATACACACACACACACACACACACACACACACACACAAAATCAACTAATATGTGGGACAGCCCTGGGTATGAAACACACACTGGTGAGCCAGTGGGCAAGGCAGGCCTGACTCTGAGACCTGGTCCTCAGGGCATGTCCCTGCAGACAACCCACCTCCCAGAAGCTGGTATTGGGCAGCTTCCCCTTCCCCTGGAAACAGGAAGCCTTCGTCACTAATGTTCTGGCCTGGGTAAAACTCTTGGAGCCTTGAATCTGCGTGTTCATCTGCATATATTTGCATAAGCACCTCTTCTGTATTCAGAAGGATTGCCCTCCTTGGAGTCAGACTTGGAGAATGTGTTGAGCTTTGGTGAGTGGCATCTGGAGAATCCCTCCCACTGTGGACCTATACCAAAAAGAGTCACTCTAGGGAGGTATTGTCTCAGTGCATGCTAGTGCCTCGGTGACCATCTGCCTTTAGGACATGATCCCCCGTGCACCCTCCAACCACCTTCAAGTCCTAGAAACCTTTCCTTGCTGCTCTGAGCTCAGGCTGCCAAAGAGTGTCACGAAGACATGGCTGTTTCCCAGGGCTGCACACAGAACTGTGGTGGATTCCAGCTTTCCCTGCGATGACAGGGATCCAACCTCCTCATCCCTAAATGCTTTGCAGAGCCACATCAAGTACATGGCAGTGTGTGGCCAATCTCGGGTCACAATGCTTGAGAGAGAGAGAGAGAGGAGAGAGAGATATGATGATGATGATGATGATGATGACGATGATGATGATAATGATGAACGTGGGCACAGAGGAGGAGGGCTCAGGAGTGATGGGGACTGGGTTCTGTCTTCATTCAGCTGTGTCCACGGGACCAGGTGCCCTTCTGTCTCCGCCTCTAGGTGTGCACAGCCTTTTCTGCAGAGTTCGCGAAGTTCAACCACGTCAACCTGCACCACGTTTACACCAATGTGGTGGGTCTGGGCGATTCAAGCACGTGGAAGGCTCCTCTCCTCAACCGCTATGTCTACATGTTCCTTGGGCCGCTTTTGGTCCCCATCGTAACGCCTCTGGTAGCTCTTGGTGAGTAGTGGATTTGAGTGTTCTGAATAGACTTGCCCTGCCAACCCCTCTCTGCTTCCTTCCTGGCTTTGTGGCTCCTGCTTGTGAACATAGCAGGGAGCCATGAGTCAAGACTGTCAAAGGCAGCCAAGCGGGGTGGAAAGAACCACGACCCGCTCCAGGTCGGTTCTTCACTTACTGGCTGGTGACTGGGAGGGGTAGGTAATCTGACCTGCCTGCCTCGGGTTCTTGACCTTGTTCAAGGAGAGTGTGAAAACGCAAGGAGACCACAGATGAGAGAGAGTGTGTAAGGGCTGGAGAGATGGCTTAGATGCTAAGAGGGTCCTCTCCCTGCCATGTCAGAGGCTCAGACCTCTCAACTCCTAGCATGCATACTGGGAAGCTCACAATCCCCTGTAACTTCCAGCTTCAGGGGGAATCAGTCAATCCCTCAGGCTTCCATGGGCACCAGCACTTACACACACAAACACACACACACACACACACACACACGCACACGCACGTACGCGCGCGTACACACACACACGTGCACACACACACGTTTGTAACAGAAAATCTTAAGAGAGTGCAGGGGGACCACTTTGTAGACGTCCCATACAAACCACACTGCAGGCTATAGTCGTTCTATGTTATTTCTTGCCTCTCTCACAGAGCATTTGAGGAAGGAAGAGCCGAGGACGGCACTTCGGACTTTGAGCTTCATCTGCCTGGGACTTTACTCTCAGTACTGGCTGTTCATGAATGTGTCAGGCTTCAAGAACCCCAGTTCAGCACTGGCCTGCATGCTGCTCACCAGATCCCTGCTGGCCCACCCTTATCTCCATGTCAATATCTTCCAGGTAAGCCTGGGGGCCCCGGATTCAGCCAGGGAAGAGGAACATTTATTTACAGGGTTCTGACAGCAGGCTCTACCCAATGTTTAGGGAGAGAGAGGTCACCAATGGGGGTTTCTCCCAATTCCTGCCCCTCCCCTGTCACTGTGGGTCATCACAGGAAGTCTGGGTTTCATCGAGGCCTTTGCCTGGTCCTGGCAAGACCTTCCCTGCTTTCTTCTCCAGTTTACACCCTATTCATCAATGTCAAGTGTGTGCCTCCTCTTGACTGTTTCATTCATTCTGTACAAGCACCTCCTCCACGAGGCACCACCCCGGTGTAGAGTCCTTGGAGGTGAGCAAGTACCTCACCTGAATCCAGTCAGGTAGCTGGGACATGGTGAGAGAATGAAGAGAGATTGGCTAGGGCTGTGTTGAGTGCTGGGCGTAGAGAGATCTAGCGGGAGTCTTCATCCATAGGGCAGTAGGAAGATCTCCCTAGAGAAATGAGCTGGAGTTGAATGCTGAACTCCTAGCTGTTCTGGAAGAGCCTCCAGCTCCTGCCCTTGACCTGCCTCACGCCATTGGCTGGGCCTCATTTTGCTCTACTTGAGCTTCGTCACACAGGTAGAAGCAAGCCACCAGTGGGGGGCATAGAAAATCACAAGAGCAAGCAGTGAGAGTCATGAACATCTGAAAAACTACATCGGTGAATCCCCTCATTATCCAGATGGAGGGAGGCCGAGATGGGGCAAAGACTCAGCTCATTGCAGACTGGGTTAGCCCAGGAGCCTTCACCCCTGTAGGGTCCCAAGGGCCCCTGTATGCTTGGGGAAGGCAGACCTAGGGCCGCCTAAGCCCCTAAGCAGGGTGTGGCCCACGTGTCTGTTGCAGCACATCGGACTGCCTATGTTCTCCCCGGACAAGAAGCCCAGGCGGATTCACATGATGACCCTGGGGGTTCTGAACCTGCCACGGCAGCCGGTGCTGGACTGGGCATTCGGCCACTCCCTCATCAGCTGCCACGTGGAGCACCACCTCTTCCCTTGGCTCTCTGACCACATGTGCTTGAAGGTAGCGAACGGCTAGGTGGCAGGGTGGAAAGGCCCATCCAAGGGCGGGCAGTGGGAACCTCCGGGTACATCTGAACCCCGTGTCCCATCAATGGCCTCTCCGAAAGTCACCCAGGAAGGGCAGCCTGGAGTACAAGTGACAGCATGGGTTTTAGATCAGTCACCTGGGTTTCCTAGTAGCAGTGTGACTCTGGGCAAGTTCACTGAGCCTCAGTTTCCCTGTCTGTAAAATGGGAGGGGACAGGGTTCACCCTGATGGCTTTGCAGATTAGATTTGAAATGTTTGACCCAAAGAAGATGCTTTGGGAGAAGGGGGTGTTCGTCCCTTGGACTGTAGAGGGTGGGCATGCAGTCAAGAGTCATAGGGGATGAGGGGGTGAGGCCGTTCCTCCCCCCTAGGGTGTGGTAGAAGGATGTAGAAGCTCTTCCGCACCTCAGCGCCTGGCTTTCCCAAGCAGGTAATGGCTAGGGTTGAACAAAGGAGAGCTCCTGGGGCGGGCAGGCCGTGACCCAGAGAGCTCTCCTGCGATTCTCTCTCAGGTGAAGCCCTTGGTGTCCAAGTTTCTCCACGACAAGCAGCTGCCTTACAATGAAGACTCATACCTGGCTCGGTTCCAGCTGTTCCTCAGCCGCTATGAGGAGTTCATGGTGCATGTCCCGCCCATCACTGAGCTGGTGGGGGTGCAATGAAGGCTGGGCCCCCTCCCTAGCCCAGTCCTGGCCCTCCTGTACTGCTGGCCCTTGGGGGAGGGGTGTGGACTGGTGGACCTGGAACCGTCCTGGGATTTGAGTTAGGGGAGACTGTTGGGAGAAGAAATGGAATCAATTCAGAGGCTGTACATCCTGATCTACCTAGGCCTCAGCTGACTCCATCTTAACATCCCTCCTTCTGTGGCATCTGAGCCAGAGGGTAGGGCTAAGGGGGCTGGTGACAGGTGAGGTGGCATCCTATGTCCAGAAGGAGGGGGCACAGAGCCAGAGCCAGCCTCCTCGGCTCAGACCTCCTCAGTGCCCAGGCTGCTGCTTCCTCCTGTACCTTCCGAGGCTCTAGTCCCCAGGGCCCTCTCTCTAGGGTAAACAGGGTGAACAGGGTGAGGTCATTTTTTTTTTTTTAGCAGACCCCCTGCCCTGCTCTTCACCTGAAGGAGCCTGTGCCACACTGGGCTCAGCAGCTCTAGGACCCACAGAGTCAGTGAGATAAAAGGGAGTGTATTTCCAGGGAAGTGCTCCAGAGGGGAGCAAGTGCAGGCGCAAAACTGGAGAAGGAACTGCCAGCTTTGAGCATGACCTCCGCTAGCTCTGGACAACTCTGCTTTGTTCCATGTTCAGAAGGCTCCAACTTGGAGGGGCAGAATCACTGGGAGGCAGATGAGGCTGGAAGAGGGCAGAGAGGAATGAAGAGGGGGGTGAGGGTGGGGTGGGGGAAGGAGATAGGAGAACTGAAGACAAGGGCTCGGTTTGGCTCTGGGAGGAAGGATTACAAGCCGGGTGGGAATATAATGGAGCCACTGATGCCAACGCTAGGAGGAAGCCAAGCTGGGGAACAACACTGAGATCCAGCCAAGCAGGCAACTGAGAGGGGCTGGGCATCGCTTCAGCCAGATGGCAGAGCAGAGAGGTTCATGGAAGGGCCCAGTGGAGACTGAAGGAGGGACAGATGAGGTTAGACCTGCATGCACCGGGAGGCCAGGGCCGCTGTTAGGTCATAACCAAGCTCCTCACCTCCCCGCTGCTGACATTTTCTTTGGCTGATTCCTGGCAGGCTGTGCTGAGCACTGGCTTCTGCTGACTAGACGTTGGGAGCCCAAATCTTGACAGTCAAAAATGACTCCCGGTATAGCCAACTGTCTCCCAAGTGACAAAACTGTCCTTGATTAAGAACATGAGGCTGTTCTAGCTGACTCACTGGGGGGAAGGGTGCAGTGCTCTGGTGGTATGGGAGGGTACAGGGGGATGGGCTGGCCAGCCTGCAGGATGGAACCCATCTGGGGGCTGATGTGGACTAGTCAGATGCAGCTGCCACTGGCCTGACAACCCTTCCTGTCTTCTCCCTGAACTCCTCCTCCTTCAGAGCCCTTTCCTCCAGCGATGGCTCCTGGGCAGCCTCTCCCCTGGGCTCCTTCTGGGTAGGGTCTAGCTGGATAAAGGCTTTAGCTGCTGCTGGCTTCTTATCTCTGCTGAGGATTCTCCACACTCTTCACTCATCCCCGTTGAGTGTGTGCCCCCTGTTCACTGCTGAGACACTCGCTCACAGCAGTTGCTCGCTCGCTCACAGCAGTTTCGGACCCAAGCACACACACCCCCCGCCCCTGCTTAGTTGTACGCTATTGCTGCTCATTTGAAAGGCATTAGTTCAGAAGAGGCCTTAAGGTCTGAGCATGCGATTCATCAACCGCAAGTTCTCCCTTTGAAAAATCCAATGACAGAAAGGGGTCCTGGCCGCGTGCTGTAAGCTAGTGATTAAAGCTATCTAAATATACAACCAGTGACTCATTGTTATTGATCTGGGCCTGAATGGGGTTCATTCCGGAGCAGCGGCTGGAGGCCCGGGTATCAGACCTGACTATACATACCATGGGCACACCAGGGACAAGTCACTTAGGTTCTCTGCATTGTGACTGCTAGTCTAACCATGTGGGCTAGGAATACAGAGGTAAGGGAACCTCCAGGGCTCTGCAGTCCGTGGTAACAGAGACCAGCAAAGGGGACAGCAGTGCCGGTGAGCAGTCATGGCTGTTCTCTTACCACACACACAGACTTACTTGGTTCTGATTTTGTTGTTTTCTGGAACTCAATTGATGGGTGGCTGGCCTTGAACTCACAGAAATCCACTTGCTTCCGCCTCAGTGGCTCTCAGCCTTCCTAATGCTCCACGCCTGTACTTTGCTAGGCTTGTGAGTCCTAATGTGAATATCTTCTCTGCAGGACATCTGATATGTGACCCCTGGGAAAGGGTCGTTTGACCCCCAAAGGGTCACAGCCTCCGGGTTGGCAGCTGTAAGCTAGCGACCTTCGTTCTTCCTCTCCCTCCAGAGCACTGGGATTAAAGGTTTTCCACGAGGCCAGGCTAGATGTTTGTATGTCATCTAATTTTAATCCTTACAAGTTAGATATTTTCCACTCATATTATAAATGGGGGGGAAAGAAGCTGAGATTAAACCTCTCAATGTCATGACTGTGAAGTTCAGCATAGGGATCTGAACTCAGCAACTCCAGAACCCATGTTGGTAACCTCAGAGATGCTGCTTCTGAATGGGACGCCCTGTAGACATTTTTAGTGTTTGCATCTGATTTGCTAGCTCCTTCTTCTACACAATAGGATATCTGGTGGTTTTATCACTAAGATTTTTTTTTTCTGAGACATGGTTTCTTTGTGTAGTCTTGGCTATCCTGGAACTCCCTGTGTAGACCAGGCTGGCCTCAAACTTAGAGATCCACCTGTCTCTATCTCTACCTCCTGAGTGCTGGGCTACATGAGACCTTGTCTAAGAGAAAAAAAAAAAAAAAAGAAAGAAAAAGGAAGGAAGGAAGGAAGGAAGGAAGGAAGGAAGGAAGGAAGGAAGGAAGGGAAATTCCTTATGACTAGCTTTTGGATGCTTGGTACTGTGTGATGCTCTGGGGATGAGTGAATGCGATGGCCCCTGGATCCCACCACCTTCATGAAACCTGCTGTCCAGTGCAGGGTGTCAAATTTTGTGAAAAGGGCCAGATAAATATTTTGGGTGGTGTGAACAATATAATGTCTGTCACAACTTCTCAACTGTGGCATCAAAGTGACACAGCCAAATGAACATGCCCTCAAGGCTCAGGGAGCACTGTGGAAGAGGGAACAGGACGCCTGCCAGAGCCAGAGGTCAGGGAAGAGCAAGGCAGAGCCCAGTCTTCTGGACGTGGCAGGACTCCTGCACTAATGAACTCACAGCAGCCAGTGGCTGCTCACGCAAGATCAAGCAGTGACGATACAGCATGGAGGGGCTTCTCAGCTGGGGTTTCTATTGCTGTGAAGAGACACTATGACCACTCTTACAAAGGAAAACATTTAACCGGGGCTGGTGTACAGTTCAGACATTTAGTCCATTACCGTCAGGGTGGGGAGCATGGTGGCAGGCAGGCAGGCATGGTGCAGGAGAGGAGCTGAGAGGTCTACTGGGTCCTCAGAGAATAGGAAGAGTGACACTAGGCCTGACTTAAGCATCTGAAGCCTCAAAGTCCACCCCCCCAGTGACACACTTCCTCCAACAAGGCCACACCTCCTAACAGTGCCACTCCCCGTAAGCCTATGGGAGCCATTTTCATTCAGACCACCACAAGGGGAGAAGAGTTTACAAGCCCCTGTAGCTAACTGAGGTTTTACTGACAACTGGGGTTTTCTGGGCAGGGTGACTCAGTTTTCTTTAAGGTTGTGGCCCCTGGTAAGTCCACCATGCCATGACTATATGTCAGTGGGTTATTGAAAAAAAAAAAAAAATTTAGTCGCAGATGTGAAGTAGATTTAGGAGGGATTGGGGGAGAAATAGGGAGTGAACAGGTTCAAAATACATTATATAAAATTTTCAAAAATAAAAATATATTTAAAAATGAATATGGTATTGTCCCAATAAAACTTTACTTATAAGCAAGTAATTTCCATGTCACAAAATATAAACTATGTTACCATTTAAGATGGCTCAGTCGTTAAGGGCACTTGCAGAGGCTCAGAGTTCAATTTCCCAGCACCATGACAGATGGTTCACAACTGCAGGTAATGCCCACCAGCTCTGGTGGCTCCGTAGCCCTCTGATCTCCAAGGCAGCAGTACATGGCAGAGAGACGGGTGTATATAAAAACAGGGAGAGAAACTGGGCAACGATGGTACACACTTTAATCCTAGAACTTGGGAAGCAGAGGCAGGCGAATCTCTGTGAGTTCCAGAAGTTCTCAAGGCCAGCTTGGTCTACAGAGTGAGTTCCAGAACAGCCAAGGCTACACAGAGAAACTCTGTCTTGAAAAGCAAAACAAAACAGTACATGTGTAAATAAATTATTGTTGGAGAGATGGTTCAGCGGTTAAGAGTATGCACTACTCTCTCCAAAGGTCCCAAGTTCAATTCCCAGCACACACATGGCAGCTCACAACTGTCTGACACCATCTTGTGGTGTGCAGATGTACATGCAGACAAAATATTCACATACATAAGCTACATAAGTAAATAATTTATGTAAAGGCCTGTGGGCAGCATTTATCTTACTTACTAGTCTTCTGGGGCAGGCGTAAAACACGACATATTAGAGAATCATATTTACCTCTCAATAAGAAAGTGGTGGAGCCAGCCAATGGTAGTGCATGCCTTTGATCCCAGCACTAGGGAGGCAGACACAAGCAGATCTCTGCCAGTTCAAGGCCAGCTTGGTCTAGAGAGTTGAGTTTCAGGGCTGCCAGGGTTACACAGAGAAACCCTGTCTTGAAAAAGAAAACAAACAAACAAACAAAAGTGGGGAGTGTTTAGTTGAGCAGAGGATTCTGGGAAACTGACTGAGCTCTGGTGCTCAATCTGGGTGTGGGTCACATTATTACACCTTACAGTTTCATAACCCATCAACTATGGCTAGAATGCATGCACTTCTCTGTATGTCAAACTTCAACTAAAAACAATCTTCATTTTTGTTGTTGTTCTTTTGTCTTCTCTCTGTAGACCAGGCTGGCTTCGAACTCACAGATCTGCCCTCCTCTGTCTCCCGAGTGCCACCGCAGCGTGGCTAAAAACATTCTTAAAATAGTGTGAAAAATATGAAATACAAAACAGGTGAAACTTCTGGATTATTAAGCTCCTACACAAGACTCCAATAGACCATCCTAAAAGTTGAAATGGACTCACTCACCGTGAAGCTCACCAAGCTGTCGCCTAGTCATTTATCTGGCCCATGGACTCACTCACCGTGAAGCTCACCAAGCTGTCACCTAGTCATTCATCTGGCCCAAGAAATCCAGATTAGAGTCGGGCCAGCCAAGCTCGTTTCCGTTGCTATGATGGCATTCCCACTTCTATTTCCCTCTCACAAAAGAACTGGCATATTGTTTGTGAGATCAGGTGCCACTCTATACAACCCAGGCTAGCTTTGTACCTGAATTATGAAATAGAAGATTCAGCTAGGGTCGGGGCGGGGCAGGGGAGCAGTTAAAAAGGTAGAGCAATTTTGTAAGTCCCTGGGTTCAATCTTCAACAAGAATAAACAAGAAACAGATGTGGGGGTGACAGGTTAGTTTTCCAAGGAGGACTCTCAGAGAAGCACTGGGCTTGTCTGGTTAGAGGTGACAATGGATCCTGTCCTTATTTTAATTTTATTTTTGGTGGTGTGATCGAAACCAGGATCTTGTGCACATTAAGCATTCTCCCTTCCTCAGCTTCTGTTCTGTGTAGAAAATATTTGTGGGTTGACTCGAGGGTAAAGCTGCATGCCCTCAGGCCTTAAATGAGTCTGAAACCCAGGAATTCACGTAGAGGAGGGAACCAACTCCTATAAGCTGTCCTTTGATTACCACACACCACGCGATAAATAAATAATGTAATAAAATATATAAATATAATAAATAATGTAATAAAATATATAAATGTTTTTAAAAAAACTTTAAAAAGGGGCCGGTGAGATGGCTCAACAGGTAAGAGCACTGACTACTCTTCTTGAAGGTCCTGAGTTCAAATCCCAGCAACCACATGGTGGCTCAAAACCACCCATAATGAGATCTGATGCCCTCTTCTGGTGTGTCTGAAGACAGCTACATTATACTTATTTATAATAAATAAATCTTTTTTAAAAATCCAAAAATAATTTTAGCCGGGCGTGGTGGTGCACGCCTTTAATCCCAGCACTTGGGAGGCAGAAGCAGGCGGATTTCTGAGTTCAAGGCCAGCCTGGTCTACAAAGTGAGTTCCAGAACAGCCAAGGCTATACAGAAAAACCCTGTCTCGAAAAAAAAAAAAAGATACTGATTTTAGGCTTTGCACCAATTTTCTTTTAAAACATGGAATATGAATGATTTCCCCTAAGGTACGGTCTCACCCTGATCCCTGTACTGTTGAACGGGGTCGAAGGTCGGGCTCCGGTCTCAGTGCCAGAGGGGGAACCTCTTCGCGTGTTTCCTCCCCCATCATGGGAAGAAAGGGACTAGAAATAAGCTCCTGAGAGTTTAATACTTGTCCTTCTCCGACACGCACAAGCAACTGTTTGAGGTTACATCAGTTCAAATCTAGACTTAAAAACCCAGGAGTTCAGAACGGGGAATACTAGACACTTCCGGGCTCTGGCCTTCTGATTGGCTGATACAAGAATCACTCAAACGGAAGCCACCCTATCAAGAGGCAACGGCAACGGAGCATTGCGTCATCAGCGAGCGGCAAGGTTTACGTAAAGTAAGCTCCTTTTTAATTGGCTTCCTTCTCCAAAAGCAACTGAAACAGCGTAGGGGATTCGCGTTTCTTCAAATCTAGACTTCCGGCATCTGGAGGGACGAGGAAGACGGGGGAAATTTATTCAGCTTTTGAGGGTTGGACGTTCTGGGGGCGGGGCCTTGGCGAGATGGGGGCGTGGTTCTCCTTGGGGGCGTGGCTATTTCGGATAAGGTAGTGAAGTCTCAAAGTTGAACTTTCTCAGCGAGCGGGAGGCGAGGTTTGGGGCGGGGCTCCAGAGATGGGCGGGTCCAGAGGAGCGTCCCCGGAGGGCTGCAGGACCTGCGCTCGGCACTGAAGAGTCATTGCTAGTTCTTCCGCTCGCTGGTTGCGCTTCTCAGCCATGGCTCCTCGCTGCTGGCGCTGCTGGCGCTGGTCCGCGTGGTCTGGGGTTCGGCCGTCTCCCTCCAGGAGCACTCCGAGTAGGAGCAGGGCTCTTGGGGCTGCACCAGGGCGAGGGGAGGCCTGTGATCAAGAGCGGGGGGTTCGAGCGGAGCTGAGGCAGGGCTGGAGAGGGGCGAAGCTGAACGTGTCTGTTCTTGCGGGAGAAATGGGAGTGGTGGAGAGGGGAGGACCTGTGCGATGAGATGTAAGGCGTCCTGGGTAAGACGTCTCAGTAAAGGCTAGAAGGATAGACCATGAGGTCCTTATGTGTGATGCGAGGTGAACGGAGGTGACAGGCAAAGCTGAGGTGAGGAGATGAGCAATAGAGTTCTGTGGGGAAAGAAGGGATAGAAAAAAAGCAAAACAGAAATGTGATGGAGATATGAAGACATGAGATCACACGGGGAACCTCACAAGAAAGATAGTGCTGTGCAGGAAAGCTTGGGGGATAAGGAGGTCTGGGGCAGATTATCGTTACTGTTCATGGGTGAGACATGGGGTTCTGGGTAAAGACAGCTCTGGCATTCAGGTGAAATGGTGAAGCTTTGAGGAACAGAAAAAGGTGGAAGCAGGTGAGGGTGAAGGGCAGGCTGCAACTGGACAGAATTGGTTTGGGGTGGTAGGAGAGTGTTGATTTGACCCTGCTGTCTCCTGCTCTGCCTAGCCCTAGGCTTCTGCCAGAAGTTCTCCACACAGGAGAAGACCCCTCAGATCTGTGTGGTCGGCAGTGGCCCAGCTGGCTTCTACACAGCCCAACACTTGTTAAAGGTAAGCGAGGCACTCCCTCCAGGCTCCCTTCTCACCATTCATTTCTTGCCCCAATTCTGGGAGAACGCTCCAGCCCTTTGGTTTGTCTGACAAGGAAGGGGCTTCTGACTCATGTAAGCTGTGTTCTTTCTACCTGATTCCACAGGCGTCTTAGGTCCTCAGCTGTGAGAGACATGCATTTGTTCCATGGATGCTGGTTGGGGACAGATGGGCAGCTGTCTCCTGCTTTGCAGGGAAGTCTTTTCAGTCTTATGGGATGGCTTTAGCCTCCCCTTATCTTTACGCTTCTTCATCTCCAGCATTTTATATTTCAAGGCCATCTTGTCTGCAGCTTTGCACCCTCTCCACAGTCCCGGTCCTCCCTACGACCATTCTCTTCCATAAAGGCCAAGGACTCAAAGCTTTCAGTATTAGTCTTGCCAGACAGGGCCTCAAGGTTGCCAGATGTACTGGAAACTATCTCAGACCTTAAAGCAAAAGAGGAAGGGGATGGGGAACTGCAGAGAAGGCTCCGTGGTTGGGAGTGTTCACTGTATCACAGAAGACCAAAGGATGAGAGTTGGGTTCCCAGCACCCACACAGTAGCTCACAACTCAGCTCCAGGGAACCCAGTGTCCTTTTCTGGCCTCTGCTTGGCCCTTTATTCTTGCACACATACAACATGCATAACTAAAAATGATAAAATAAGTATTTTTAAAAAGTAAGGGATAGTGAGATATACTGAGACGAGACAGTCATCTCAGAACTTTAGAGAGGCTTGTAATACCAACAGGACAGAAGAGAAAATGATGATTATATTGATAACACATGCAAATATTTGAAAGGCAGAGCGACCCAGAGGCCTGGTTTACCTGGGGCTGACACTAGGAGGGTCTCATGGAGACCTCTGCTGAGAAGTGACCTATGCATGACTCCGCAGCTATATACCATGATCTACACAGGTCAGCATGACAAGAAGCTGTCCCCTAGAGAATGTACATTTGAGAAGCACCAAAGGCTATGTATGGGCTTCTGCAAGCTCCCAGGTCCCGACATGAGTCAGCCTGGAGTGCAAGGCCACTGCTGAAGGACAGCCTGGGCTCTGGGGTGGAGGACAGGCTGGGCTCTGAGGTGGAAGATGGCCTGGGCTCTGGGATGGAGGACAGCCTGGGCTTTGGGGTGGAGACCCAGAGGTTCTCAGGGTTGGGGTGGGTAGATGGGTGGTGTGGTTGGTATCAGGGAGGGCACTTGTAAGGGGCACTGGGGGTGAGGGGATAGGATCTAGAAGGAAGGGTTCTCGGTGGGCCAGATCTTGACCTGCAGGCATGCGAGTGTGCTTATAGACCTGACAACGTAGCTCGAGGTGACTGGCTTACAAGGTATTTTAGGGCATAAGCTAGGGGTAACCCCTAGCCCAGTCTAGAGAGAGAGGTGTGCAAGCTGCATTTTATGGAGCCTGCGAGAATAAAGTAGCAGGAGAGTCTCAGGAATGAGGAATTATGTGGACAAAGGTCAGAGGAAGGAGAGTGGCCCTGAGCAATCATCCAGAGCCCATTCCAGCAGGGCATTGAGTATCTGGGAGCGAAGAGGTGAGGGCCCAGATCACAAGGTACCTAGAGACCACGGACCACGTTGTAGACTTGCGTGGCTTTCTTTGAGCACTCACCATGTTCCCTGCTGGAGAGGTTTTATCTAAATAAGCATTTCTAGGTCCAGCTCAGATCTAACCAAACTCTATGACTGGGACTCTCAAAATCAGCAGTTTTAAGCCAACACCCTGGGGGTTGGGAGGTGGATTCTGACACTCACAGATATAGGAAACAGGCCTCAGTGAATCATCTCAAGCAAATGGGGAGAGGGGGGATGTCTCCGTGGTTAAGAGTGCATACTGCTCTTGAAGAAGTTCTGAGTTCAGTTCCCAGCACTCACAACAGGCGGCTCACACCCATCTGTAACTCCGGGGGCTCTGAACCCACCTTCTGGTCTCTTCGGGTGCCTGTTCTCAAGTGTATATGCTCCACACCCACATATGGATAACTTAAAAAAAAAAAAAACATATTTAAGGAAGGAAAAGCAAGGAAGCTTACCCTGGGGATGGAACACAGGGCCTCATGAGTGATGGACGGATGAGCATCCGACCACCAGCAGCTCCCCTGGCCCACTTGTCCCTGGGAGTGCTCTCTCTGACGGGCAGACTTAAGCAGGGCTGTGTGCCCAGAGAGCAGGAGAGTGGGGAGGAAAGGACGTGGACCGAATAGGTCAGGGTGAAAGGGGAGGCCAAGGGCCACTGCTGGAGCTCCAGGGGCGGAGGGGAAAGGAAGCAGGGATAGAGGGGAAAGGGCAGGGGACAGGGAGTGGGCTTGGGTGTATGGAGTGAGACATCCTGCATCTCAGATGGGTAAAGAGATAAGGGGAGGGGAGGGGGAGGGGAGATGGAGAGGCCACCTCAGGCCTCCAAGATGTGAGGGCACAGACTTCCCCAGGACACAGGGCCTGTGAATTCAGGAGGAACAGAGGACCGCAGAGCAGAAGTGCTTCGGGGACTGTCCATCTTAGGAAAAGGGCCAGAGAAGCAACAGCTGGCAGGAGGAGCGAGAGGTTTCGGGGACGATGGGTCTGTGTGTGAGATCAGGGCTACTGTGGACAGGTAGGCTGGGAGGGAACCTGTGTCTGGAAGGAAGACTCCCTCTGCAGGGGGATGGAGCGGAAGATGGAGACGGTGAGGCGAGGTTGTATCAGGGGTGGCTAGCAGGCTAAGCAGTTTGAACTCTGACCTGTGAGAAGGACGGGAAAGCCACAGCTGTGAGGACCCTGAGTGAGAGTCCGTTGTGTCCTGGCACTGGGGGAGCCGCAGGCTGAGCTCTTGAGCCTGATTCATTCAGCCTTGAGTGTGGTCCAGAGGGACCAGACATCACACTGCGCAGACCCTTTCCCCCATGACGAGGCAGTTAGAGGCAGGACGGGGCTTGGCTCTGTAGCTGTGAACTTCACGAGTTCTCCATAGCTTCAGTTTCCATGGAGTCTGAGAGAGAACATTTGGGAGGCCGCTTAGGGTCTGACCAAGGACAAAAAGGCAGAAGGGCTAGAGAGGCTGGCCTTAGGGCAGGCGGTAGGATAGAGGGAAACAGGGTTTGGACAAAGGCCAGGGGAGATAAGCAGGAACCCATCTGCCTTGAGTCCTTCTGAGCTGGGTGAGAGGTCAGGGCACTCTCTTCCCTGACTCACCTTCCCCAAGGCCTCCCAGTCCACAGAGAAGGAGACCGAGGCCCAGGGTTCTTCTGGGACTTACCAGGTCCATGCCATTGGTGGCAGCAGAGCCAGACCAGGCTCATTTGGCTAGTTCCAATCTCAGGCCTTCCCTATACCCTGCAAAGTGCCCTGGGACACAGGTGACATGGGGCAGCTGAAATAGCCAGTCTGTTTGTCTAAAGCTGGGAGTAGGCCCTCTGTCCCCACATGCCCCAGCTGTGCCTCGTTTTCTCTGTCCCCACTCCCCATTTGGCTGATCCCTGTCCCAGTAGCACCATCTTGGAGACTTAGAGCTAAGGCCAGCGTGTCATGAAGGTCTTCGAAGGTCTGCATCTGACCTGAGGATGAAGCCCTGACACTTCCAGTCCCTCACATTCTCCGTTGGGAGTCTCTGAGATCTGACCTCAGTTCCTCTTGTGGCTCTGGGCCTCGAGAGCCCTTATCTGGCAGAAGGAACACTGGGGTCTTCTTTCTGCTCATGGATGGGTAGAGCCAGTCTCCTTGGCCATTTGAGCTGGCTTTTCTTGCTCTGTCTTGAGAAGGATGTCCCTGTGGGGGCCCAACCTCCCCCTCGAACCCACCGGCTCTGTTTCTCCCTCAGCACCACACCCGGGCCCACGTAGACATCTACGAGAAGCAGCTCGTGCCTTTCGGCCTGGTGCGCTTTGGTGTGGCACCTGACCATCCTGAAGTAAAGGTGGGTATCACCTGGTGTGGAGGGTGGTGGTGGAGATGGTAAAGATGAGGGTAGAGAGGCTCCCTGACATATGGGGCCCATTCCGGGCATGGGGGGGGCTGTGGGCAAGGGAGGGGGTGAGAGTGGGACTAGCGTGTTCCCAGGAGCTACCCTACCCTCTAATGTCCCCCTCCCGATGCTGCACGGCAGAATGTCATCAACACGTTCACACAGACGGCCCACTCAGACCGCTGTGCCTTCCGGGGCAATGTGGTGGTGGGCAGGGACGTGTCGGTTCCAGAGCTTCGGGAAGCCTACCATGCTGTGGTGCTGGTGAGTTCCCGTGTGGAGGGGCGTGGTTATGAGAGACGGGGCTGCGGGAGGCAGGAGGCTGGCGCTGAGGCCTTGGGCATGGGTGGTGGCTGTGTCTTCCCTCAGAGTTATGGAGCAGAGGACCACCAGCCCCTGGGAATTCCTGGCGAGCAGCTGCCTGGAGTGGTCTCAGCCCGGGCCTTTGTGGGCTGGTACAACGGGCTTCCCGAGAACCAGGAGGTGAGTTTGAGGGGCACCCCTGCTGCTTCCGGCTGAAGTTAGGACATCCCAGAGGTGTTAGACTTTGAGGTCAAGGCAATGAGGAGAAAACTGAGGTCGATGTGAGACATCAATGGCTGAGGCAGGCCGGCTGTGGAGACCTTCTGTGGGGCTGAGGGAGAGGAAAGTGGGGTGGAGTGGACTGCCTAGGGCAGCCTGGGGGCACAGCAGACATGACCTAAGGTGTCAGCAGGTGAGATTAGCCTAATAGGGACTGAGGAGAGGGACACCCTATCAAGACCTTTCTCTTCCAGCTGGCGCCAGATCTGAGCTGTGACACGGCTGTGATTCTGGGACAAGGGAATGTGGCTCTGGATGTGGCCCGGATCCTGCTGACCCCGCCTGAGCAGCTGGAGGTGAGGGGTCAGTCAGAGGCTGGAGGGATGGAGTGGAAGCACATTGAGGAGGGAATGCCCCGGGGTGGGGGTGGGGGGGACTCAGGTCTCATCCCTCCCAACAGCCCGGTGCCTGTTTCCCTGCAGGAGCCCAGGCAAGGAACCGTCACACCCCAGTGTGCCCTGGGCATTCACACTCATTCTCCTTCCTCACAACATCTGCACTGACCTCCTGCTAGCTAAGAATTTACATTCCTCCCACTTCTCATTCTTGCCTCAGCTATTCCTTCTGCCCAGAGGTCTTCCAGGCCGTCCCGTGTAGGTGTCCCTTAGATATGGGCTCAGCCACTAAGTCGCCTTTACTTCCATTCCATAGCCTTGCTTCACGACTGTGGGTTTACACCAATGAGATCCGAAGGGTGTATCTCTCCCCACAAGATAGGAACCGTGTGAGAGCCGGGCGTGGTGGCACACGCCTTTAATCCCAGCACTCAGGAGGTAGAGGCAGGCGGATTTCTGAGTTCGAGGCCAGCCTGGTCTACAGAGTGAGTTCCAGGACAGCCAGGGCTGCATAGAGAAACCCTGTCTCGAAAAACCAAAAAAAAAAAAAAAAAACCGTGTGAGGTTCCAAACTAGCCTGTTTAGCTCACACAGACTGCTAGTTATTGCCTCCGTAAGCCCCTTGTCCCGTTGTGGACATGTGATAGGCTGTCAGGAAAACCTTACCGGGTGGAAGCGCTCTTACCTAGGAGCCATTTGCAGGATTGGCGTCAATGCTCTCTGTGGCCACCAGGGGGAGTGGCGGTATAGATTTTGGGCCGATGGTTTTCTCTGGATCAGAGTGCGAAGGAGACCATCTAGCCTCGCAAGTCCCCCTTTTCCAAGTCAAGTCCTGCTTCCTCTTCTTTTGAATCAAGGTGAAATATTTAGCCTTGGCTGGCCGGAAACTCACTGTGTGGATCAGGCTGGCCTCGAATTCACAGAGACACCTATGCCTCTGTCTCCTGTTCCACTGTATCTGGCCTTAAGAGCCTCCTTTTGTGCCAGAAAACAGACATCACAGAGGCTGCACTGGGGGCCCTGAGGCAGAGTCGGGTGAAGACTGTGTGGATAGTGGGCCGGCGTGGGCCCCTGCAAGTAGCGTTCACCATTAAGGTACGGGGTCCAGAAGGGGAGGAGCCAGGGTTCTAAGTGAAGGTTTCTGCTTCACGTGCCTTGGAGTTGCTGCAGGGTTCTTGGGAGTGGCTGCGTCCCTAGATGGAATGGGGAGGAGGCAGGTCCCAGAGGCTGTGGTCTTTCCCCACACTGCTCATGGTTTCTCCCACCAGGGCTGAACTCTGGTGGGCCCGGGAGTGCTCAGCGCTCTGGACCTGACCTCCCCCTTCCCCCACTCCCACCCCCATCCTCACCCTCAAGGAACTTCGGGAGATGATTCAGTTGCCAGGAACCCGGCCCATTTTGGATCCTTCGGATTTCTTGGGCCTCCAGGACAGAATTAAGGGTGAGGGGCCAAGTCCAGCCCCCCCCCCCCAGCTCAAAGGAAGGGGATGTCTTAGGTTAAATAAGGCTTGGGGAAGGGTGAACAGAGGGACAATGCTGAAAGATCCCATGTTGCTGACAGATGTCCCCCGTCCAAGGAGGCGGCTGACAGAGCTGCTGCTTCGGACAGCCACAGAGAAGCCAGGAGTGGAAGAGGCTGCCCGCCAGGCGCTGGCTTCCCGAGCCTGGGGTCTCCGCTTTTTCCGAAGCCCCCAGCAGGTGCTCCCCACCCCAGATGGTCGACGGGTAGCAGGCATCCGCCTGGCAGTTACTAGTCTAGAGGTGAGTCTCGCGTTACCCAGACTTCCCCTTTTTAGGCTTCCCCCATCCCACCCTGGTGTTACCCACATTCTCCCCAACAGGGTGTTGGAGAGTCCACTCGGGCAGTGCCCACAGGAGATGTGGAGGACCTCCCTTGTGGTCTGCTGCTGAGCAGCGTTGGGTATAAGAGCCGCCCCATTGACCCCAGCGTGCCCTTTGACCCCAAGCTTGGAGTCATCCCCAACACAGAGGGCCGGGTTGTGAATGTTCCAGGTGAGATGGTGAGCAAAGGCCGGGCGTCCGAGTCCGGTGGGAGGCTGACGTGCCAAGACCACACCGTCTACACTGATATGGTCTGAGACACGGCTTTGAGACAGGTCCTCCTCCTGCTCTCCTAGGCCACGTGCTCAGGCAAGCTGGGACATCATTCAGTACAAGTTTGCTGAGGCCTTCTCTGGGCCAGGGCTGACGCTGGCGGGAGATCACCTGCCCCTGTCCTTGGGGAGCATCAGTCGGCCCATCCATCCTGTTCATTCATTCAGTAAATGTTACTAAGGGCCTGCAGAACCGTGATGAGCAAGTCTCAGCTCACTTGTGTCGCCAGGGAACAGCTCTTCCACATGGAAGCTGAGGGAGGGAGGGTGGTGTGGTGAAACAAGACTCTGTCATGGGCCAGGTGTGAGGCAGAGGCAGGCAGATCTCTGAGTTTGAAGCCAATCTGGTCTACACAGTGAGTTCCAGGACAATCAGGACTACACAGAAAACCCGTCTAGAAAAATCAAAACAACAACAACAACAACAACAACACACACACACACACACACACAGCTTTCATGGTGAGCCAGTGGCCATAGTAAGCCCACTGTGTGGTCAACAACAACAACAACAACAACACACACACACACACACACACACAGCTTTCATGGTGAGCCAGTGGCCATAGTAAGCCCACTGTGTGGTCTTCTGGGAGACAGGGAAGAATGTTTACCTGTGTGTGTGTATAGTTCAGGAGTGTTCAGCCACGCTCTCTCTGTTGCCCCTCTCAGGCCTCTACTGCAGTGGCTGGGTGAAGAGGGGACCCACAGGTGTCATCACCACAACCATGACGGACAGCTTCCTCACCAGCCAGGCGCTGCTGGAGGACCTGAAGGCGGGGCTGCTGCCCTCTGGCCCCAGACCTGGCTATGCGGCCATTCAAGCCCTGCTCAGCAGTCGAGGTTGGAGCCTAAAGCTGAGGGCTGAGGGTGGGATGGGTGGCTTGTCTTTGGAACTTTATCCTTTGGGAGGAGGGGCTGGGAGGAGGTGACAGGCCCATCTTTGTGTCCACCTCAGGGGTCCGGCCAGTGTCTTTCTCAGACTGGGAGAAACTGGATGCTGAGGAAGTCTCTCGAGGCCAGGGCACTGGGAAACCAAGGGAGAAACTGGTGGATCGAAAAGAGATGCTGCAGCTGCTGGGCCACTGAACCTGGGCCCCAGCCCCTACCATGCAAGACAAGAGCTGGGCAGTCTGGCTTGGACTCTGCTCCTGTTCATTATGTTGCTGACTGCCCTGGCTTAGAGGCCGCGCCGTGGCCTTTCCTGGGGCCTCTGAGCTCTGCCTTCTGCAAGCTGACCTCCCAGTGTGGCCTGAGGCCAAGGAGGGAACCTGAAGCTAGGGATGGATGGAGGTACAGACTGACCCTACCCATCCTGCTTCCTTTCTGATGGACTTCGGAGAGGGCCTCGAGAATGGAACACGGTGGAAATAAAACAGATGTGCCTACCACCCATGGCTGATAGCTACCATTTTTAGGGGGTGGGGGGTGGGGGGTGTCACTGTGTGGCTCCTGTTTGCCTGTGGCTACCAGAGGGAAATAAGGAAACAGATCCTTGCTCAGTGTTCCCACGGGGGGGGGGGAGAACAGTGGGGATGGGGGGGACAATGGGGATGGGGGCGGGCATGCACCTGTCCTCCCTCTCCTGGCTGTTTCCTGCTGCCTTGGCCAGGCCTCCAGTTCACACTCCAGTCACTGGGGATGAATCCCTTACAAGTCTGCCTGCCCTGCTAACCTCGCTGCCTGGTGCCCCCAGGACAGAGAAACCATGACAAAAGAAGATGCCCCAGTCTGCCCCTGTCTCTCCTGGATGCTGGCAGGCTTGGCTTGGTCCTCCAATCTCCACACACTCTGTGCCTTTCCACTTTCAAGCTTCCAGACAAATCCACAAGCCTTTTCAAAAACGACTTCAGCCTACGGCAGTTTAAGGCCTCTTAGAGCAGTAAGATGCGGCCTCACTTTATAAACTGAAAGAACCTCGAAATTAACTGGCCCAAGGTCACACAACTAGGGAACCGAGGGCTCAAACCCAGGGCTTCTGGCAAGCTGGTGTTTTTTTCTCCGAGGTTGCCCTTGCTTCTGAGCGTCGAGTCTGGGCACAGGGTCCCTGAGCAGGAGAGAGGAGAGGGGACCAGCTAGGAGCACAGACTGGCAGGGAGGGGCCTGGACGGGCCAGAGGGGCACCGGTGGCCGGCTGGGGCGGGCCGGGGCGGGGCGGAGGCGACCGGCGGTGGCGAGCTCCACCACAGTCGGCTGGTGAGCCCCGAGAGCGGGAGGCGCGCCTTTGCGCAGCCCGGGACACAGCCCCGCCGCGGGGCGCGGGCCGGGCGCGGGGGCGGGCGGCATCCAGGCCGCGCCACCCGCACTGGTCCCGCCGCGCCCGGCTCCGGTGCCCGCCGAGCTCGCAGCCAGCGTGCCAGCTCGCGGGGGCTGGCTCTGGGACGAGCACCGCGCGGGAGACGGTCGCGGGCTCTGGGCGTGGGTGCAGCGCCCCTTCCCCGGTGAGTGGCGGCCGAGGGCTGGCGGCGAGCAGGGGGGCGCCAACTTCGTAGGCAACTTAAGGGGCTCCAGCGCCGCGCGAGCAAGGACGGTGGAGACAGACGCGGGACACCCGAGACAGTACGGCCAGCTCGGGCGTCAGAGGTCTGGGGGGCGGGGAGGGTGACCGCGACCCTTGTGAGCCCGACTGTTGGTGTGGACCTGGGCGCAGAGGAGGCGAGGGGAGACAGACTGTGGAGACAGACTGGCCGCTGGCGCGAGGGAAGGACGCGGGCGGAGAGCCCAAGGCGATTGTCCCTAGGGTGGCGGAGCCTCCTTCCCTTCGCCTGGAGCGGTGGCCAGGCCAGGCTGGGCACAATCCCCGGACGCGGGAGTCTGGATTGCCGGGTCCAACTGTTGCAGGTAGAAGCCGCTGGGGCAAGGAACCCGGCAGGGGCCAAGAGCCAGGGCCGAGGCTAGGTTCGACCAGAGCGCGGGGAGCTGGAAAGGACACAGAGCTCTCGGAGAGCAAAAACGGAGCTGTAGCAGTTGGCGAGCTGGTCCCTGCTGGGTACCTGCTGCGCGCATCTGCCTACTACCGACCCCCCCTCTTTAGGGTGAGTCTCCCCAGGCCCTCTGCTTCCCACTCTCTTCCCCTTCCCCGGTAGCTCCTAACAACACTCCATCCCCTGACCTCTGACAATCAGTGGGTTTCTGGAGTGACAGGATTTCCCCCAAACGCTGACCCCACCACCACCACGTCTTGGTTCCCCTCGTCTCTGGCTCTGAGGGCTCCAAAAGGAGGGTAGGAGGAAGAGGCCACGGTAGAGCCTGCGTTCCGGTGCCCTGGGCCCTGGAAGCACCCGTTGACAGCTGTGGTCTCTTGGGGCTGCAACCAGGATCCCCGACGGCTGAGAGGAGACGCCTGAGCCTCTGGCTGCGGAAGGCGTTTTGTGCTTGGCCTAGGCAAGCAGCGGGAGCTCCGACTACCCAAAACGAAGGCACCTAGCAGGCTGCAAATCTCCCAAGGGCTGGTTTGGCGACTCTTCAAAGGTCCTGCTGGGCGACAGGCAGAACTTCCCGCTGGGACGGACGCTGACCCCATTTGCTCACTGTGTTTTCCAGCCCTCCCTTCCCAATGAGACATCTGGTATAGCATCCTCAGTCTTCAGATGGTGGCCCAGTCCTGGCCCCATAAGCAACCCCCACCCCCACCCCTAGCCACAAGAAAATTTGGAGAATGTGCCATGCTACTGGGTCTTTTGAGCAGGTCCAGCGTCTGCCTCTGAGCTAGTTTCTAAACTTGTTAAGAATAAGAATGTGAAAGAGACAGGTCAGCAGGGAACTGGCCGCCTGGGGGTTCACTCTGGAAGGCCACCTGGATTGGGTCCTGACCCAACTGCCCGCCTGCCAGGCTAACTCGACCATCCCCTGCCCAAGGGCTCGAGATCCAGATCTAACTTGGGGCAGTGGGCTGAAGGCCTAGAGCTGGGGCTAAGCTTGTGGGGAAGAGTTCAGGGGGCAGTGGCCAGGTTGGGGGGCGCAGAGTGCGTGGTGCTCAATTTGGCCGCCAGGAGGCGTGGCGCGGGTCCTCGCGCCCGGAGTCACCGCCACTGCCGCCGCATCGCGAGTGTCCTTGAGCGGCGAGTGATGGTGGCTCTTCGGTGCTCGCGCCCCCTCCTCCCGCAGGGGCAGCCAGATGCCACGTTCCCTATGAATTATTTATCGCCGGCCTAAAAATACCCCGAACTTCACAGCCCCAGAGTAAGATTCCTACAAGAGGAGGGGGCGGGGCGACCCTGGGGGCTGAGGTGGGGATCAGCCGGGAGAGGGCAGGAGTATTGGAAAAGGCAGAACTCCGAGTCCCCACCAATGTGGACGACAGAGGGGCTATGTCTTTGCAGGCGCCTGGGGTGTTAGCGGGGTAGAGAAGGAAAGAGACAAGGGTTAGAGGAGGGTCGTCACAGCGAGGGTCCCTCACTCGCAAGAGTCATCAGCCTAGCTCGATGATACAAGCTTTGCTACCAGAGCTTCTGGGCCTTGGGAGTGGGGGCGCCATTAGTGTTCCAGGTTAGTGAGTGTGTATGTGTATTCACGGCCTTGTCAAGGAGCCTGCGTGTGACTGGGGGTTGGTGGAAGCAGAAGAAACGGTCCCTGAACATGTGGGGTTGATGGAACCTTTCAAGGGGTGCAGAATGTCTGAAACAATTAGTCATTGCCAACCTCTCCCCTGTACTTGGGGACCAGGTGTTCAGCAAACATTCTTTTAAAGACCCTTTGGGAGAGAGTGTCTTCTGAGATACACAAAAGTCCAGTCATGGTGGGGGGCCTGAGGAGGACAGGCTCCCAGCTCCCAGCTCCACACCCTGCAAGGAAAGAGCAATGGGACCCTAACCCTGTTTTATTCCCCCCCCCAGGGGTTCAGCGCTGATGAATCAAGATTAGGGGCAGGAGCCTACAGAAAAGGGACTCAGGTTGTGCTCTGAAGATAATAGGCTTTTTGTCAGGGGCAAAGGAAGGAGATAAAGACAGTTTACCACTAGATTAGCAGGGGTGAGTCTCCTAGAAGGAGAAGACAGTGGGATCGGGTTAGCTTGTTGGACATTGGCAGTTCATTTGTGGGTACCAGAGGGCTCTCTTGCACTTGACCCTTGTCACAGGGACCAGGCAGAAGTTGTGGCAGTTAGGAGGCAGGAAGCAGATGGGAAGGAGAGGTTGGGGGCCAGGGACACGGGATGGGAAGTATGCCATCTTGTGAGGAGATGCCCTGTCACACAGCTTTGGAAGCTCAGGGACCTGCTGGCTTTCAACCTGCCTCAACTTTCCCCTCTCTCCAGCCTGGACACAGGAGGGCATTTTCACCGTGGAGGGAAGCTGCCTAGGACCAGCCTCCCATCAGAGCTGGGAGAGAACCTGGGCCCTTCCCCCAGACTCTCATTGTCTGGAGGAAAGAAAATAGGACACTCATGTGTGACTTTAAGATTCCGGGTACTAGCCGGGCGTGGTGGCGCACGCCTTTAATCCCAGCACTCGGGAGGCAGAGGCAGGCGGATTTCTGAGTTCGAGGCCAGCCTGGTCTACAAAGTGAGTTCCAGGACAGCCAGGGCTACACAGAGAAACCCTGACTCGAAAAAACAAAAAAAAAAAAAAAAAAAAAAAAGAAAAGAAAAAGATTCCGGTTACTGATGACGACGACATTAATGAAAGAGGAAAGACCCAGGTGTGATGCGCACACATCTTTAGTCTCAGTGCTTGGGACGCAGAGGCGGCCAGGTCTCTGAGTTCTGGTCTGCGTAGTGAGTTCCAGGCCAGCAGAGGCTACATACTGAAACCCTGCCTCAAAATAAATAAATAAATAAGTAAATAAAATAAATAAATAAAATGGAAAAAGAAATAAATAAACATAAAATTTGAATAGTACAGTCTTTAATTGTTAATTGTTTTTGTTTTGAGACAGGGTTTCTCTGTGTGGCCTTGGCTGCCTGAAATTCTCACTCCATAGATTAGGCTGGTCTCAAACTCAGAGACCCTCCTGCCTCTGCCTCCTGAGTGCTGGGAATTAAAGGCTTACACTACCATGCCTGGCTTAATAGTATAGTTTAATTCAACACCCCCCCCCAAAATACTATTTTAACACCTAGTGAATATAAAAATATCAATGAGAAGAGTTGGGAAGCTGGCTCAGTGGATAAAGAGTTTTTCAAATAAATGGTGAGGACCAGAGTTTGGATCCCCAGAGCTCATGTAAGTGATAGATGGGCACTGTAGCTTGCCTGGTTTCCACTGCTCCAGTTTCAAAGGAAAGACTCTGCCTTGATGAATGAGGCCTCAGGACTCTACACGCACACACACGCACACACACGCACACACACACACACACACACACACACACATAAAGATTAATGAGGTAGCTTACACACTTACACACTTTTCACACTATCTCCGATATCCAGCCTGTGCCTGTGTTGACCACGTACCTCACTTTAGTGACAAGCATCCTGGATGTGCACACAGGCCTTCAAAGAAGCAGTGGGCATGACAGTGCCTGTCACTGTCATGCTTGGAAATTGTACAGTCCACGCCGCCTGGTGTGGTGTGACTTGGGATCTCATCCTAGACACAATTCTGCCTCCAAGCTGCCATTCACAGACACACAGGGGGGATCTCACAGGCTTTAGTGAATCTATGGCATTCCTTCCCAGGCTGCCGATCCCTCCTTAGTCCGAACTTCTACCAGCTGGCACTTGAGCTCAAAGCCCTGACCTGTTCAATTTCATCTCACCTGTCAACGACAACACTGTCAGCTCTGATCAGCTCCTTGTATCTATGTGCTAGACCCTCAGCTAGGAGAAGGCGGCCAGGGAGGGGAGTAGGGATGCCAGGGTCTGATGGAAAAAGAAGTAAGGTTAGAGAGAGGAGATGGGGGCCGCTTATGACAGTCTGCTTAGGACAGTCAGCTTCTACTCTGAGATCCTGGGCAGCAGGGACCACGTCTGCCGTCTGCCTCGTGTTCCATCTTACCACCCACCAACTCATTCCAGAGGAAGGTGAACTGTACACACGTGTACTGAGTCACACTTCGTAACTGGAAAGTTCCCTTTTGTGGTCTCCCTCGGAGCTGTCTTCTCAGCCGAGAGAAGAGGTTTCCATTCATGCACACTCTCTGAGAACCCCTTAGAGAGAACTGGAGACTCTGGAGGGAAGCCTCTGTGGCGTGTCCCATGAGAAATTAGGCTTGGAGCAAAAGGGAGAGATGTCAGAGTTAGCAGAGCAGAGGAAAGAAAGGTCTGGAAGAGGCCAGGGCTGCTCTGTGAGTTTCCAGGCTCCAGCTCTGGAAGGTACCAAGTGCATTCTGGGTAGCCTGCTTGGGTCTAATCGGCATCTCGGTGGCAAAGGTGTGCAAATTTCCTGCCAGGGGACTGGAGTAGCAGGTCTGCTCAGACCCTTCTTCAACACCCTGGTTAGTTTTGTTGGGGGTGGGGCTGCATCCATCTGCTGGTGTGCAAGAGTCATGTTTCTCTCACCTGCTTGGCTCTTGGTCTTGATCCAGAATGAATCTATGTAGCAGACATGCTCCGCCCCTTTGGTTAGGTGTAAAAAAAGATTCTACACACCAGCAATGGGACAGGAAATAGTGGATACAAATTGGATAGCTCAGGGCTTCAGGTGTCCTGAACCCAAGCCAGTCGTCCTTGGCCACCCTGCTTTAGAAGGCTGTCCTAAATGAGCTGGCTGAGGGGAAAGAGGCAAAGACATACAAGCTCTGGAAGAGAGGACCCGCCAGGCAGAGCCACACAGCAGAGAGCTGGGGGCTGTCCATGGGGAGCAGGACAGTCGTCATTCTGATAAGGGATAGATGCAAGATTCAGTTCGGTTGTTGCATGGACTGAGCCATGGGTGTGCTAAGGGGCTGCCTTTCTTCATCTGGCAAAGGGGCTGTCACCTACAGGGTAAAATTTGCTAATGGCAGTGAATAGCTGGATCTCTTGTTTTGGAAGTTCAGAAAGGCAAAGCGACTTCTGAAACCACCCAGCTGAGGCTGGAGAGACGCTCAGGCACTGCGGAGATCCATTCCCAGCACCCATGCCGGCAGCTCACAACTCCCCGTAACTGCAGCTCCAGGGGACCTGACTTCATAGCTACCCACACATGTATGCACAGACCCCCTACACAAACACGCATACATCTTCACGTGATTCTAAAATAAACCTTTTTTTAATTTGTTTTAAAGATCACACAGCTAGTAGGTGGCACACCTGATTTGAACTCAGCTCAGTGCTCCTGAACAACGCACTAACATTTCAGTCTTTTTGCTAGGGTAGAAGCCAGATAACTGGGTTTGGGGACCTTGACCTTTCTAGCCCTTCATAGGTAAGGGTGATAAGCCTTGCCCTGGCTTCTGTTCAGGTGCCCTGGGGATGCCCTGCTCAGCTAACCTGTCTGCTTTTTCTGTCTGTCTGTCTGTCTGTCTGTCTGTCTGTCTGTCTGTCTGTCTGTCTGTCTGTCTGTCTCTGTCTGCCTCTGCCTCTCCTGCGTAGGAAGGTTTTCTCTTCCCTGTCCTCTGGCTGTCTGTGTGTTCTCTGGCCCTTACCTTCTGTTTGTCCATCTACCTCTCTCTGTGCCCGCTCTGATTTCTCTGCAGGACCCTCCAGTGGACATGGGTGGAGCCCTGGGGCCCGCCCTGCTTCTCACTTCACTCCTCGGTGCTTGGGCAGGGCTGGGCGCAGGGCAGGGAGAGCAGGCAGTGACCGTGGCGGTGGTGTTTGGCAGCTCTGGGCCACTACAGGCCCAGGCCCGGACTCGTCTCACCCCCCAGAACTTCCTGGACTTGCCTCTGGAAATCCAGCCGCTCACCGTTGGGGTCAACAATACCAACCCCAGCAGTATCCTCACCCAAATCTGCGGGCTCCTGGGTGCCGCCCGCGTCCACGGCGTCGTCTTTGAGGACAACGTGGACACCGAGGCCGTGGCCCAGCTGCTGGACTTCGTCTCCTCTCAGACCCACGTGCCCATCCTCAGCATCAGCGGAGGCTCTGCTGTGGTCCTCACCCCGAAGGTGCCTGTCTACATTTTCATCCCTTCCTCCCTGAACCCACGCACTAGCCAGGGAGCAGGGCTGAGTTTGGGTTAGGGAGCAGCTTAGGTCGTTGGGAACTGGAACTGGCTGGGACTGAGGATGTGACCGGCGAAGGCAAAGATATTGTGGGGAGGGTGTTCCCTGGTTCCTCAGTATCAGTGTGCGTCTGGATGATGTGGGCAGATGTTCTTCCAGCAGTGCTGGCAAAGTTACCTCTTCTGCTTCTCCAGCTCTCAATGATCAGGCCTCAGACCCCTGTAGAGACTGGGAATTCCTCTACAGGGGATGGCACTCCGGAGCTATATCTCTCCTCCTTCTCTGCTCCGGGCATGGGGAAGACGGACACACTTGGTCTCCTGAGGAGAAAGTTCCTAACACAGATTCATTTGTAATTCCGACTGACAGGCATTTTGAAGGAAAGACTGATGCCCCCAGGGAAGGAGTCTCAAAGGGCCTCTTTGGATAGGGTGTTGGCCAGATATGATGTTTAAAAATTATTTTATTTATTTACATTCCAGTCGTTGCTCTCCTAAGCCCCGTCTCCCTCCCACAGTTCCTCATCCCATTCCTCCTCCCCCTTGCCTCTGAGAAGGTGCTCCCTGTCCACCAGGCCTCCCTCTTCCCTGGGGTCTCAAGTCTCTTGAGGATTAAGTGCATCTTCTCCTACTGGGGCCAAACCAGGCAGACCTCTGCTAGATATGTGCCAGGGGTCTCAGACCGGCCATGTTTGCTCCTGGTTGGTGGCTCAGTCTCTGGGAGCTCCCTGGGTTAGTTGAGAGCTGCTGCTCTTCCTATGGGGTCGCTCTCCAGATATGATATTTTAAACAAATGTTCTCTACTCTGAGACCCGAGGCTAAGGGGGATTTGGGAAGAGTGACAGGGATCTGCTGGGAGGTTTTGATGACAGAGAGAAGCCTGGAGAGGGGGGTGGCTCTCATTGCTTAGGAAGCATTTAGCTTTATTCTAAGTAAGGGTAGTCATGGGAGGAGGGGTGGGAGATCACTGGTTTGATTCGCTTCTATTTCATTGCCACTCCATCACAGAGAAATTTGAGACTACACGGGGGGAAGCATAAAGGTTCACCATCTATCTTCCGTTCACCTTGGCTCATCTCCCCCACCCCCGCCCCCACATGCTCACCCCTGCCCATTTCTGCCTCTGCTGTGGTAAACTGAAGCAAATGTCCAGACAGCTTATTATCCCACCCATAAATATTTCAGTGTGTACCTCCAGCGGACGAGAAAGCTTTAAAAAAATAAAACCACCATACATTATCACGTCTAAAATAAATAACAAAAATTCCTCGGCCTCCTCAAATATCCAGCCAGGGCCCACACCTCCCCCACCACCTCATAAATGTCATACATGTTTATTTTTAAGTCTGGTTTTGCTTGGAACAGGAGCCAAATGAGGTTCACGCATGGTGGCCGGTGGCTCTGACTTTAAAGTCTCCATCTTTGCACTTTCTCTGAGATGGGGTGTCAATGTGCAGCCTGGGCTACAGTCTGGGTAGGCTAGGTTGGTCTCGAACTTGTGGAGACCCTCTGGTTTCTGCTCTCCAAACGTTGCGGTTACAGGCATGTGCCACCACAGCTTGCGTCTCTGGCTCTCTTTTAATTGAAGTGCGTTTAATGAAGAAATGGGGTTTGGGGCCTATAGTTTCCCTTTTTAAAAATAAGATTGGGATGACAGTGAGGAGGTATCTAGGGAGCAGCTATAGTGGGCCCAAGAGACCTTAGGAGGAGGAGGAATCTGCTCACTGAAGCTGGCACTGCCAGGACTTTGGGGTGGTAAGAGGTGGTGAGAAGGAGGAACTTTCTCATTCCGGAGGCTCTTGGCAGGTGCTTTTCTATTGTTTTTCATGGTGCTAGTAGAGAGCTCCGTAATTCCAAGATTCAGATTCAGTTGGTCTGGGCCGAGCTTTCTCAAATTCGCGGGTTCAGGGGAACCCGGAAGAGCTTGTTCACAGGCAGATTGCAGGAGTCACCCCGAAATTCTAATGGATGCCATAGGTGTGGGGGTGTGGCCCGGACTTCTGTGTAGAAACTGATGGTGCTGATCTTTCTGGTCCTGTAGTCCAGCAGGGTCAGGTTGGGTTGGGGACCGGGATCTTAGTTTTGTAAAATTCCCTAGGTGACTCCAATTGGCTCCAGGGCAGGGGGCTCCGGGACACTGAAGGACCTCCTACTCTAAGGTTTCCGGAGCAGGAGGGTGTGGTGGGGGCAGGGGAGCAGGAGGAGGCTCGTTCCGCCCCGCCCCCTGCTGAGGCCCCGCCCGCCCCGCCCCCAGGAGCCAGGCTCCGCCTTTCTACAGCTGGGCGTGTCCCTGGAGCAGCAGCTGCAGGTGCTGTTCAAGGTGCTGGAGGAATACGACTGGAGCGCGTTCGCCGTCATCACCAGCCTGCACCCGGGCCACGCGCTCTTCCTCGAGGGCGTGCGCGCCGTCGCTGATGCCAGCTACCTGAGCTGGCGACTGCTGGACGTGCTCACGCTGGAGCTGGGCCCCGGTGGGCCGCGAGCGCGCACTCAGCGCCTGTTGCGCCAGGTCGACGCGCCGGTGCTGGTGGCCTACTGCTCCCGCGAAGAGGCCGAGGTGCTCTTCGCGGAGGCTGCACAGGCTGGCCTGGTGGGACCCGGCCACGTGTGGTTGGTACCTAACCTGGCGCTGGGAAGCACCGACGCTCCCCCTGCAGCCTTCCCGGTGGGCCTCATCAGTGTGGTCACCGAGAGTTGGCGCCTTAGCCTACGCCAGAAAGTCCGCGACGGTGTGGCCATTCTGGCCCTCGGTGCCCACAGCTACCGACGCCAGTACGGTTCTCTGCCAGCCCCGGCTGGAGACTGCCGAAGCCACCCAGGACCCGTCAGCCCTGCCAGGGAGGCCTTCTACAGGTGAGCACCTACCCAGTCGTGTGGGACACTTCAGGGGACTTGAATGGCAGTGAGCTTGGGCTCCTTGGTCACATCCCCATCTAGTATCACTTGCCTGGGGTCAAGTTACTTCAAGACTCTGGGTCTTAAAATTCTTATCTAAAGAAACAGCGGATTTTAGGGTATGGAAAGGCCTGTGAGGGAGACTTTTAATCACTACACAAATGCCCTATGATGGTGGTGCTATGGGGTGCCCTAGTCAGAGCCACATCCCAGGGTCTTGGGACACCCTGGCATCTCTCTGCCTCCCCTCCCCAGGCATCTGCTGAATGTCACCTGGGAGGGCCGAGACTTCTCTTTCAGCCCTGGTGGGTATCTGGTCCAGCCCACCATGGTTGTGATCGCCCTCAACCGGCACCGCCTCTGGGAGATGGTGAGAAGTGGGTGAGCCCAGGGCCCCCTGTCCTCTGTTTCCTAGTGTCTGTCTATCTGTCCTCTGTTTTCTAGTGTGCTCCTGAAGCCATCTCAGCTGAAACGCCCTTCACTGGGAAACCTTTGAGCCCCCCTCCTCCCCTGCTCCCACAATACCCTGCTTTCTTTGCACTACTGAACTTAAGCGTTTCTGTCACATAGTCCTGGCCCTAGAGGAGTGAGTGACCCACGTCTGTGCCAGCCAGCTGGACATGTAAATACGTAGAAATTTGTGCTTGAGTACAGGTGTAAGCAAAACAGTGTGGGTGGGGTTGGGGACCAGTTACTCCTGCCTGTAATCCTAGTACTCAGGGACAGAGGCAGGAGGATTGCTTCAAGTCTGAGTCCAGCTTGATTATTTGATCTACGTAGGGAGTTACAGGACAATGGGGCACAAGGCAAGAACCTGTTTTGTCCCCTAATGGAACAAAACAAAACACAACACAACCGTAAACAGTGAGTAGAGAAAAAGACAAGAACTTGTTTGCTTTCTAAAAAGGAAACTAGGGAAGGCGTTACTAAAGACTGGATGTCCAGTTGGACTTTCGAGGACTGAGTAGGAACCTGGTAGGAAGAGGCGCTAATCTGGTGCAGTCAAAAGGCTGTTAAATGATGTGGCCGGTGGTTTAGGGGTTATAAAAAGACAGGAAAATGCTGGACATGGATGTTAGAGGAAGATGTGCTGAAGTCATGTGCGGGGGGTGGGGTGGGCAGCGAGCACTTCGAGACAGTCTGAGCTTCAGGAAGGTGTTTTGGGCCAGTAGCAATGTCACAGCCTTGGAGATCACAGGGCCCAGGGCCTGGAGGATGTGGGCAGCCTGCCCTTGTGTCCAGGTTCAGTCCTTGGCCTGTATTTCTGTCCTCCAAATGCCTTTGCCCCAAGACCCCCTAATCTGTCTGCCCTGGGTATCTTTAGGGTTCTTGGCCTCAGCAGATGGTCCCCAGAAGCCCTGACTAGAGCGAAGCGGGTGGACAGCAGTACTGTAGGTTCTGGCTGAGGCTGGCTGTCCTCTGCAGGTGGGACGGTGGGATCATGGGGTCCTATACATGAAGTATCCAGTGTGGCCTCGCTACAGCACTTCTCTGCAGCCTGTGGTGGACAGCCGGCACCTGACAGTGGCCACACTGGAAGAAAGGCCCTTTGTCATTGTGGAGAGCCCTGACCCTGGCACAGGTGGCTGTGTTCCCAACACTGTGCCCTGCCGTAGACAGAGCAACCACACCTTCAGGTCTGGTGTGAGCTGGGTGCTGTCATGGGGTGGGAGCGTTGGTTGGCTGCTGTGCATGTGCCTCATGCTTGGGTGGTGGTAGGGGGTGTGGAGGTTCATATGCCAGGCTGGGAGGAGCAGGTGGGGCTGAGGACTGTGAAGGGCTCTGACTCCTGGTGGTGGCTGCAGCAGCGGGGATGTAACCCCCTACACAAAGCTCTGTTGTAAGGGCTTCTGCATCGACATCCTCAAGAAGCTGGCCAAGGTGGTCAAGTTCTCCTACGACTTGTACCTGGTGACCAATGGCAAGCACGGCAAGAGGGTTCGTGGTGTGTGGAATGGTATGATCGGGGAGGTAGGTTCACCCCGGGTTCGACCACAGATTCAACCGGGGCCATCCTGCCTGCTGCCAGATTTCATGCTTCCCTTAGCCATGTGGTCATGCAAGTGGGCTGACAGCGTTGCAGTGATGAGGTCCCGGGAACTGTGCTCCGAGGATCCAGGGAGGGAGTAGCTGATTCCACTGATGGGTACTGGTGGGGATTAGGGAGAATGTGAAAGCCTGTGTGTGTGTGTGGGGGGGGCCCTCTTGGATGCTCTCCTGCCTCCTAGGTGTACTACAAGCGGGCAGACATGGCCATCGGCTCCCTCACCATCAATGAGGAGCGCTCGGAAATTATAGACTTCTCTGTGCCTTTTGTGGAGACCGGCATCAGTGTGATGGTGGCAAGGAGCAACGGCACCGTCTCCCCGTCGGCTTTTCTGGGTGAGGTTTGTGTGGCCAGCGGAGCCCTGGGAAGGATGTGAGGGCAGATAGGTAGGTAGGCTACCGACTGTGCTGGAGGTTAGACCACGGACCAAGGATGAAGGGTGTGAGGAGCATGAGAGAGGTGCCAATGGTTTTCTTCCTCCATTAGGAACCCTGCCCCCAAGCCAGGTTCAGGGGTAGGAGTGTACAGCTATTGTTCCTTACCTTTCTAGAGTGCCCGGTGGGAGGTCAGGTGGGGTTCAGGGTGTGAAATGGTCCAGAGAGCTAGTGGTGGGGACAGGTGGGAGGCTGGGAAGGGGCTGAGAGCTAGCTAAGCCAGTGTGAGACCCCTAAACTCTGCCCCCTTTTCCTAGGTGGCTTTAAGAAAGATACAGAGCCAAGACTGGTGTCACACGCCTTTAATTCCAGCATGGGGGAGGCAGAGGCAGGAAGATCTGCATGAGTTCAAGACCAGCTGGGTTTACACAGTGATAGTGAATGATAGTGAATTCCAGGCCAGTGTACACGCGGAGTGATGTGTGCTCTCAGCGCAGAAGACAGGAGGAAGCCTTGAGCCCTATACACTGTCCTGCCTTAGGCTCTTTGGGGGTTTAGCTGCTCTGAGGGAGGGACCTTTGGCCCCACCTACAGGGCTGCCAGGACTCTGCACATCTCCAGTTGTTGCATCTTGGTATTGTTGGAATGGGGCGGAGCCCAGGTCTCTGAGTTTCTTGCTTTGGTCCCCAGAACCCTACAGCCCTGCCGTGTGGGTGATGATGTTTGTAATGTGCCTCACGGTGGTCGCCATCACTGTCTTCATGTTCGAGTATTTCAGCCCTGTCAGCTACAACCAGAATCTTACCAAGGGCAAGAGTAAGCTGTTGCATGGGCCTGGGTGGAGGGACAGGGTGGGCTGACCAGTGATGAAGTGCCCACCAGGCTCTGAGTCCTTTCACGGTGGGCCAGGAAAGCCCCAGCACGCACCCTCTCACCCCCCAGAGTCAGGTGGACCATCCTTCACCATTGGCAAGTCCGTGTGGTTGCTGTGGGCACTGGTCTTCAACAACTCCGTTCCCATCGAGAACCCCCGGGGTACCACCAGCAAGATCATGGTCCTGGTGTGGGCCTTCTTCGCTGTCATCTTCCTCGCTAGCTACACGGCCAATCTGGCAGCCTTCATGATCCAGGAACAATACATCGACACTGTGTCGGGCCTTAGTGACAAGAAGGTTCCTGGGCCACAGCCAGGTGGAGGGTGGGGGGGCGCACCAGGGGTGGGGACACGCCTTGGAAGGGCACACACAGGCCAAACAGAGCCTGGGGAAATTGAACCAAGACTGGAATGGGAAGGATTTGGGGGTCTGGGGAGAAGGATCAATGATGACCACTCAGGTCCACAGACTGAGTGGCCTTGGCTAAGTCTTCATCTATCTCAGGCTTCTGAGTTTCCATCTCTAAAAGACAGGAGAGGCCTGGGCTGTGTCTAAGACTGTGCAGGGGCTGGGGTTCTGGTACTTGGGGGCGGGCTAGACGAAGAGGGTGGGAGTGGCTTGCTCTCTGCCTATAGTTTCAGCGGCCTCAAGACCAATACCCACCCTTCCGTTTTGGCACGGTACCTAACGGCAGCACAGAGAGGAACATTCGTAGCAACTATCGTGACATGCACACTCACATGGTCAAGTTCAACCAGCGCTCGGTGGAGGATGCTCTCACAAGCCTGAAGATGGGGTGGGTCTCCAGTACCGCACCCTCTGCCTCTGGCTCCATGTCTTTCCTGGGAGGCACCCTTAGGCATCCCGTTCTTAGAGACCCAGGGTAGGGACAGTGGAGCTGGCGTGTCTCCTGAGACTCCTGGGGAGGGGGGAGGGGGTCTTGAGGCAGGGTAGAGTTGGAAGAGATGATGGATATTTGCCATATGACCCAGACGTTTGAGGTGGTGACTAAGAACTTTGCAGACTTTTACAAGTAGAAGAGGCACTGTATATTCTAGGGCAGTGAGTCCCCTACCCTGTCTGAGGAATGAGGAAGGGGTCCTTGCGAGGGCACCTCCCTGGTGGTGGCTGCAGGCTCCTGTACTCAGAGCCGTGTCCTGGCCCTTCCCTCTGACCTGTATCGGTCCTTGGTCCTGAGGGCACGGCATGTCTCTAGGAAGCTGGATGCCTTCATCTATGATGCCGCCGTCCTCAACTACATGGCGGGCAAGGACGAAGGCTGCAAGCTGGTCACCATTGGGTCTGGCAAAGTCTTTGCCACCACTGGCTACGGCATCGCCATGCAGAAAGACTCCCACTGGAAGCGGGCCATAGACCTGGCGCTCCTGCAGTTCCTGGGGGATGGTGAGTTCCATCAGTTCCAGGTTCCAGGGTGGACCACAGCTCTGTGGTTGTTAGCATTTCTACTATCATTTCTGTGTGCAAAGAGCCTCTGCAGGAAAAGGTCTCTGGGAGTGAGGTTGGGGCAGTTGAGGTGCAAGTGTGAGGGAAAACTCAAGCCCTAAGGGAGGGGGGGAGGGATGACCCGCAAGAAGGGGGAGCAAGGGCCAGAGCTGGAGGTTCTCCGAAGGGCAAGGAAGGCGAGAAAATACTCAAGTTGCCTGGTGGGGGTTCTGAGTGGCTGAGCATCCCCCAAGAGTCTTCTTCTCGTGGTCTTTCCCAGAGGAGTTCCTCTCCACTGTCATCTTGACACCCAGGTTAGAGCCAGGCTAGCCTTGGCAGCAGGCCTCACTGGTTGGAACGGCCGGCCCAGCCTGCGCTAAACCCAGAGAAAGCCCTCAGTCTGCATGAGTTCCATCCTTAGCGATAGATTGCTGTCTAAGCAGAGCGGACGCCCGAAATTACTCACGGGCAGGGATGCAGAGATGGTGAGTTTGAGGCCAGCCTGAGCTACAAATCAAGAGCCCGTCTCAAATAACACAAAACCCTCCCCATGCCTTGGGGCTGCAGAGATGGCTCAGTGGCTAAGAGCACGTACTGTTCTTACAGAGAGCCTGAGTTTGGTTCCCGGCACCCACATCAGATAGTTCACACATGACTGTAACTCCAGCTTTAGAGGGATCGGATACATCTGGCTTTCCTGAGCACCCCCACTCAAATGATACACACACAGAGACATGCATGTACATACACATAATTAAAAATAAATCCCAAACCCCCCAACCTTAAACACAACACAGTGTCCATACCATATATTCTGTGTAGTAAGGAGAGAAAACGAGTGCCTGTGATCTCCGGGGCCCCAGTTCGGACCTGGCATGTCTGTGGTAAAGAACAAGCATGATAGCTTGAATGGGTGAGTGAACGCTAAAATGAAACCAATTGACAAGCCTTGACTGACAGGTGTGGTGGGGTCCCAGCACTTGGGAGGCGGAGGCAGGAAGATCAGTAGCTCAAGCTCAGCTTTGCTTACTGCCAAGTTCAAGGCCAGCCTGAGTTACAATAAATCCTGCCTCGAAAGAAACAAACAAAATAACAAAACCAAGACTTTACCAGGCGTGTGGGAGCTGCATGCAAAGGGGAAAGGCTAGCACTAATCCTGCAGCTAGCTTCTCTCTGGTTGCCCCCGTCCTGCCTCTGCTGGACTTCTCCCGGTTAGGAAACAAGGATGCCAAGCTGTCCTCTATCAAGGCATGTGTGGGTAGGGTCGGTTGAAGGAGTCATTCCTGAGTCTTGCATGTCCTCTCTGCCAGGGGAGACGCAGAAGTTGGAGACAGTGTGGCTCTCAGGGATCTGCCAGAACGAGAAGAACGAGGTGATGAGCAGCAAGCTGGACATTGACAACATGGCGGGGGTCTTCTACATGCTGTTGGTGGCCATGGGGCTGGCCCTTCTGGTCTTTGCCTGGGAGCACCTGGTCTACTGGAAACTTCGGCACTCGGTGCCCAGCTCATCCCAGCTGGACTTCCTGCTGGCTTTCAGCAGGGTAGGTGCCTGCCTCTCCCTATAAGGGTTTCAGAGTAAGGCACAGCAACCGGGCTGGCTGTAGACCCATTTAGATGTAAAACAGATCTTGAGAAGGAAGGGGCGTGGTTTGTCAGCATGGTGGGGCTTTGAATCCTCCCTGCCATTCGCTAGAAAGCGTTAGAAGAAGAAATCCAGATACCTCATTCATCTGCAGAACAGCAAGTTGCCTGACATTGGGAGCACAGTTAGGACTTTTAAAAGCTGTTGCATAGAACAAGGCCTGGGATAATGGTGGCTGGTCCCTGAGAAGATGGCTCAGCTCACGGCTTGTCTTCCCTTTATTGACTAGGGCATCTACAGCTGCTTCAACGGGGTACAGAGCCTTCCGAGCCCTGCGCGGCCGCCCAGTCCGGACCTTACAGCAGGCTCAGCCCAGGCCAATGTGCTGAAGATGCTGCAGGCGGCTCGAGACATGGTGAGCACCGCGGACGTGAGCGGCTCTTTGGACCGCGCCACTCGCACCATCGAGAACTGGGGCAACAGTCGCCGCGCGCCTGCTCCCACCACCTCCGGCCCGCGGTCATCCACCCCGGGTCCTCCGGGACAACCGAGTCCCAGCGGCTGGCGGCCTCCCGGTGGGAACCGCACCCCGCTAGCGCGCCGGGCCCCGCAGCCTCCGGCTCGCCCCGCGACCTGCGCAGGGTCGCCTCAGCCCGACTCGTCCCGAGCATCCTGCAGGCACGCTTGGGATGCGCGGTGGCCAGTGCGAGTCGGGCATCAGGGATCGCACCTCTCGGCCTCCGAGCGGCGCGCGCTCCCGGAGCGCTCCCTGTTGCACGCGCACTGCCACTACAGTTCCTTCCCTCGAGCAGAGAGGTCAGGGCGCCCCTTCCTCCCGCTATTCCCAGAGCCCCCAGAGCCCGACGACCTGCCGCTGCTCGGGCCGGAACAGCTGGCTCGGCGGGAGGCTCTGCTGCGCGCGGCCTGGGCCAGGGGCCTGCGCCCTCGCCACGCTTCCCTGCCCAGCTCGGTGGCAGAAGCCTTCACTCGATCCAACCCTCTGCCTGCCAGGTGTACCGGTCACGCCTGCTCTTGCCCATGCCCCCAAAGCCGGTCTTCCTGCCGGCACGTGGCTCAAACACAGTCGTTGCGGCTGCCGTCCTACCGGGAGGCCTGTGTGGAGGGCTTGCCAGCAGGGGTGGCCGCCACCTGGCAGCCCAGACAGCACATCTGCCTGCACACCCATACCCACCTGCCGTTCTGCTGGGGGACTGTGTGCCGTCACCCTCCACCCTGTGCCAGCCACAGCCCCTGGCCATTTGGAACCTGGGAGCCTCCATCACACAGAGGCAGGACCCTGGGGCTAGGTACAGGCTACAGGGACAGTGGGATGCTGGAAGAGATCAGCAGGGAAGCCTGTGGGACACAAGGTTTTCCAAGGTCCTGCACCTGGAGGCGGATCTCCAGTTTGGAATCAGAAGTGTGAGGTACTGGCAGCTCTGGTTCCTGCGGGACTGGATTCTGTGGCTGGCCTTGGCCAAGTTTGGGGGACAGACACGTTTGGACTCCTCTGCCTTCTATGAAATTCTGGGCCATGGGACCCCAGTGAAAAGGATGTCCTCCATGGCCAGCTTATGACCTTAGCCGCTTAGGTCTTGGTGTGGGCTGGGATCTTGCTCATCACATGAAGTCTTGCAGTCCCAGGGAGTAAAAAAATGTGTCCCTGTCTTGGCGTCAGCCAGTTCCTAGTTGTGGTTGCTATGGCCTTGGGTTGGGGACACAGAAATTGCAAATGGAGGTTGGGGTGGGGCCATCCACGTTTTGCTCCAATAGATTGCAATTTCTTTTCATAGGTGCATTGGGACATTAAAGCAACGTTTTACAACCCAGTTGGTCCTAGCTGCCTCGTTCTGCATCCTGGAGGGTGCACAGTCCAACTCCCGTGTATTCTGGACTGGGGCAACTGACTATATAGCATGTGAACAACTCCATCTGGGGAAGTCTTGGGTCCAAGGGTATCCAAGAGGGAGGTGGGAATACGTGAGGCTGGGGGAGGGGCTCTGGGCAGGGGAAGCTATTTGGTATTGGGGCCAGTTCCAGGTATTCTGTGACAAATGTGCTCAGCATGGGGGCTCTGGGAGTGAAGAATTGAGTTTGGTAGTACTTAGTCTTCTGGAAAAGAGAAGCTCTTGCTGGTACAGTGGCTGTCTCGACAGGCTAGGAGATGCCACTGGGAGACTGACAGTGTCAGTGATAGCTTGTCTGGGGCCTCGCCTCATGGTCCCTAGAAGCTGGGCACAGATGCCATCCTGGGTCAGGCATGGCTCAGCCTCACTGTGCCCAAACCTCTCAGGGGTGACAATCTGCACACTTATCCTGCTTCGTCCTCTCTGGGGTTCTCAGGGGACTACCATCCGCTGTCACACATCATTGGAAGTAGAGCTGGAGTCCTGCTGTCCCCGGTGGGCCAGGTGAGGTAGAGACTGGCAGAGGTTTCTCCCCTGTGACAGAGAGGGATGGGGGAGGGGAGTCCTGGGTACAGTGACCCCTGAGGCAGACCCAGCATCCTCTGCTACAGTAGCTTGTGCTACCTCTTCAGGCGCCAATGGCCACACTGCTTGGGTGAGAGCCATGAGAACTGGGCCCTTTCAGTTTTGTGTTAGGGAAAAAAAAATGGGCAAGGTCAGATACATTTCCACTCATAGCCAGAGTGTGATCACCCTAAGAACGGGCGGGCCCCTCTTCTGTGTTCACTAACTGCCTGGCGGCTGCTCACAAGATGAAGTCAGGCAGCAGCAACAACAGGTAGAGATCCTGAGTCTGGTGGAGCGCCAAGGAGCACCCTCTCTGGAAGAGCCCTGGCCTCAGACATGGCAGCAACAGGGCTAACTGACCAGTTTCTAAACCTGAGTCCTTGTTTTCCCACCCCCCTACCCCCTCACCCCCAGTCAGGGACTGTGTGCAGCTGGGGGTGGGGTGGGGAGGGAGGAGAGAAGGTTGCAGCAGGTGAAGAGATGGGAGGTCTAGACTGCCCCACTCGCGGCCCAAGATCATTAATAACCAAGAACTGTTAAGATAATTAAGAGTCAAATGCGGAACTGAGCCTGCTGTTGGCTGGCTGAGCCTGCTGCTGGCTGGCTGGTGCAGGTGCCAGCAGCCTGCTTCTTTTCTAGGAATGTATGAAGGGGCAAGAGGTGCAAGGACAGATGTCTTAGCTTGTGCTCATGATGGAAGTGCCCCTGGCTCTCTTCTGTCTCTAAGAGGAGGTGGAGAGCCTGGCCTGGCAGGGAGGGGGTGGGTGGCGAGGGGAGGAGGAGAAGGGTGAGGTCACAGAAGGGAAATCGTCTAAGGCAGGCCCTAACAAACCCCACCCCCAATGCTGTCTTTTTTTTTTTTCCCCCTTTTGATGCAACATGGGAAAAGCAGGGCCTGCCACTTGTCTCGCAGTGGGACATGCTATGGTCTGACCCAGATCCCTCCCGTGGCTGACCTAGCTGCTTCCCTCCATCTGTCTTTAGTCAAAGACTTCATATGCACATCAGCATTTCCCAGAGAGCCCGTGCTCACAGAGGGGGTGGGGGTGCAGTGACCTGGCGGCATCTCTAGCCATGACTCTCCAGTCTCACCTTGTTCTTTGCAAGAGGAGGGCTGCCCTCAAACTTCCTGAGATTAGGGCTCTATAGCCAATCCCCTCTCTTCCCAAAGCCTCCTAGATTTGGGTGGCTCCAGGCCCGTGTGGTATCCTGGTTCTGGGGTGCAGCAGGCAGCAGCCACAGGATTACCACTTCATTAGGAGGTGATAAAGCTAAGCATTATCTGGGAGTCCTGTCAGTCCTGGGCTGCCAGTACAGTTATGGCTGGCAAATGACAAAGGAGACAAGCGTGGGTAATAGCAGCTTTATTAAGGACTTCGGTGCTGGGATGAGCTCAGTCCTTTAGTTTCCACGACCTATGATCTGGAGGTCCCCACAAGAGGGAGGGTTACAGATGCTCGCTGCTTAGAGGCCACGGGGGTGGGGCGGTATGGGGGTTATGACAGTTTGGTCCTCACAATGTATCCAGCACTGTACCAGGCACACAGAATGCCCCCCCCCCCGGAGGAAGGTGGACAGGGCTTGTGCCACCTGGTGTCACAGCCAGCTGTCAGCAGCCCCTGCACTTCATTTGCTTGGCACTCTAGTCCTTAGACAGACATCAGCCTTCCTCTGTCCCTGGGTTTGGAACCACCAGGTACTTCTCTTCAGCCGGAGCCCCAAAAGACAGCCACTGCCTGTTGCTGAGGCTCTTGGCCCCATGTGGTGAGGACAGCTGTGTGGCTTTGGGCCTGGCCTGGTGCCCACTGCCACTTTTTACCCATCCGCAGTGCCTCACAGCCTGTCACCTGCCATCTGCCCCAACTAGCAGCCTCAGGTGAGGCACAGTCAGAGCTCCTGGCACTGTGCGGATGCTCAGCTGGGCCTGGAGCTCTGTGGAGAATGATCATTCCCACCTTGACCTGCCCTGCCCTGCCCTCGGGATGGGTCTGGAGCAATGCAGAAAGATGGCAGTGACAATGGCTGAGTTTCGGAGACTCAGATCTGGTTCCAGGCTGGGTGGGCTCATTGCTCTCCTCTGGACCATGAACCCTGGGGTCTCTTTGCAGATGCCATGACCTAATCTATCACCCTACCCAGGTGATATACAAATATTTAGTGTGCTCAATGCCTGTGGGGGGGGGCGGGGACTACAAATGATACCCACAAATACTAAACCCACCCCCCCAGTCCTCTCCTCTCTGTGCCCAACACTCTTGGCTACCAGCAACAGAGGCCTGGTGTGATAAGACCTCATGTAACTTCTAGCAGGTCAGACAATAGGTGGAGATGAAGGAACACAGAAACCAGTGGGGAGGTTGGCTTGGCATCAGTGATATGGCCAGCCCTGTCCCTCCTCCTGCCCAGGCTGGGGCTTCCCTAACTTAACTTGGGGGTGGGGAGCACAGCAGCCGCTGTGTGTGGCTCCAGATTGCCACATAAATCAACTCGGGCTTTATGATGCTAATAAATTTTCCACCAAAATTCAGTTTGGAGCCTGGGGGTGGGTGAGGTGTGTGTGTTGCAGTAGCAAGATTTAATTTGCTTTGTCCTTAAGCAAGAGGGAGAAGGTTAAGTACAGATGTTTTAATTGAGTTCTCAGCAAACAGGCTGAGATGGGGGTGGGGCGGGACAGGGATGATGGGCAGCTGTCCCTTACTCCTGGGCCTGCTACTGTATTGCTTTCCTCACTTGGTGCACTGTGGGGCAGGGCCTCCTGGGAAGATGTTGCACTGGCAGACTGGCATAGGGACGTCTGTTTTCTGTGTGGCTGGAACTATTGATGTGGGACAGCCGTGAGAAGCTGCAGCCTGGCCCACCTCCATCTGGAGATGCTTAGAGGCAGGGATGTTGGGACCAGAGGTGGCAGGTGCTGGATCCCACATTCTTGGCAGGTTCTGCACAGCCTCCTGGGTCCTGGGACGTCCAACAACACAGCAGAGTTCAAGCTTTAAATATGGCGAGACGTAGAAAGGGAAGAGGTGGCTGGCGCAAGATCCCTCACTAGGGTGGAGCAAGGCACTGAAATCAAGAGGGAGGGGGCAGGGGTCTGAGACCCTCCACCCCAGAGGCAGTTCTGTCTAGGACAGGTGGGACTAGGCCCAGGGCTGGGGCAAGTCAGGGTCAGAAGGGATCCCTGGTGCCCAAAGCAGAAGGCACGTCGAAAATGCAGTTCATCACTCACTCATCATTCCAAGGCATTGGGCCTAGTGGGTGCATGCGCGACTCAACAGGAGGCAGCTGGGAACCTGGCCTCCTTCCATAGGAATGGTGGTACGAACCCCCTCCAGCTCCACAGTAGCCAGAGACCTGGAGAGGGTGGCCACTGAGCACCCATGACCAGGCTCCGAAGGGTACCACCTTATTGTTGCATTGCAGCCTGACACCAGCCTGACCTTTTGCAGAGTCACTCTGTGCTCTCCCTGTTCTAAGTCCAGGGTGGTCAGACACAATGGATGTGTGTGTGTGTGTGTGTGTGTGTGTGTGTGTGTGTATGTGGTGGGTGTAATGAGGGCAGCTTCTCAAGTGGTACCCCACATTTCAGGGGGCCCCTGGGCTCCAAAGGAGAAGCCAGGGGACACAGGGCCCCTCTCAGGGACCCAAGCAAAGGGTTCTAAACCCTGGGGAAGGATGCTTCATCTGCCTGCTGTGCCAGAGCTGGCACCCACAGCAGAAGCTCTCGAAGGCTCTTGCCTAGAGGCCCTGGTGCCAATTAGCACTTCCTGTCCTTGTCACTAGAGCTGGCCTGGCCTCCCATGGGGGGAAAAACAACTTAGCAACTGTCAGGATTGGAAGGGAAGAGGGCTCTGCCCTTCCCAAGCAGGTCAGGTTAGGAGAACCAGGGACTGGGATTCACCTTTGAGGAGGCAGCCGCTGCTAGTGGACGGTCAAGGATGCGGGAGCGGGCACGGGGTCTAGTATAAATAGCAGCAGGGTCAGCACTGTCTCCTCCACTGCAGAAGAGGGAGCCAGCCTCCAGTGGCAGGAGTGGAGGAATGTGTGTGACAACCATGTTCCCACACAGGAGGGCTACCCTGCAGGGTGGCATCTTGGGTGGGGAGAAGACAGCAGCTGGAGACGTAGAACGCCTTCTCCAAGAGCCCCAGCCTAGCACGCTCACGTAGACCCGGGGTGGCAGCTAAATCCTGCTTTGATGCAAGGAGGCTGGAACTGGGCTGTCTCTGCCTCCTGTTGTCAGCTGCATCTGCTGTCAGAGCTGGGTCTCCTTAAGGACGATGTAGGCCGTGACAAAGAAGAAGCAGGAGAAAGCCCACAGCAGCACAAAGGCCACCCAGAAGGTGTGGCGGAACGGGGACCTGTGCTTGTTGACGGTTCCATAGCCGAAGGTCAGCTGGGTGTCCTTGCGGCAGAGGTACACCAGGAAGGCAGGGATGACGTACTGGATGCCGGTGCCTGCGTAGGCTCCTGTAATGGCCACCAGGGACTCCAGGTCATGGGTGCAGAAGGCCACCAGAATGGGAGGCACCAGGGTGATCGTGGGGAACACCACTCGGTCTACCACCCATGGGTAGGTGCCACCTTCACGGTGGAAGAGCGTCTTCCAGTTGTTGCGCAGGGTCACCGCGATGATGGGGAAGTTGGTGCTGATGGTGAACACAGGGAAGAGGCCCAGAAAGAACCGGACTGCTGCAAGGCCCACGACATCACACCTTGCAAAGTTGAGGGTGTACATGTCCATGAGGCTGTCCCCACGGAAGCAGAAGATGGCCGTGAAGGAGAGGAGGCCATAGAAGGCCAGGATCAGCGCGTAGTCCAGGAACAGCAGCCTTGTGATGTGGCGCTTGGAGGAGATGGGGGTGATGAGGGACGGCAGGGAGTGCTGGCACATGAATGAGTAGACACACACTCCAAACAGGTTCTGGACCCCCAAGAAGTTGGCTAGGGGTGGGTGCCCCTCTCCTTGTCCTTTCCCGATGCGCACCAGGGCCAGCACAATCATGATGGCAAAGGCTGAAAGACAAGGAGGGCCAGTGAGGATGAACGCCCCCACGGCTCAGTCTGCCCTGCATCCCCCAGACTACGTGGGGCTGCTGAACCCTACATCCCCCAGACCACGAGGGGACTGCTGAGCCCTGCACCCCCCAGACCACGTGGGGCTGCTGAGCTCTGCATCCCCCCAGACCATGTGGGGCTGCTGAGCCCTGCACCCCCAGACCACGTGGGGCTCCTGAGCCCTGCATATCCCAGACCACGTGGGGCTGCTGAGCCTATGAGTGTCATAGATAAACACATCCTATCCTGCTCTCCCCCCTCTTCCCAGAAGCAGGGCCTAGGTGTGACCCAGAGAAAGGAGATGCTGGAGTGACAGCCCCGGTGAGGAGCTACCAGCTACTTTTCCTTCGAGGTCCCTCTCAGGGGCTCTGTCAGCTTTGGTCAGAGGCAGACCTGGCCTGCACTCATCCGTTCTCTCTTCCTTGGTTTAAAGGTTCTGTGCCTGTGGGGCCAGGTGTGGGAGGTGGGGAGCCGAGGGTTGAAAGGCACAGCGGATTCAGGAGGAGGCATCTCTTAGGCACAAGCCCCCTGCTGCATGTGGGCTAAGGAGGGCAGGATTGCTGGCAGCTGTGTGCAGGGCTGGGTGACCAGGGTCTGCAGCAGGGAGGATATGATGAGGGGGTCACTCCGGGGAAGAAAGGGCACCAGAGGGCAATGCTGGAGACAAGTAAGTCCCAAGTTGCCGGTCCTAAGGCTGGCAGCAAAGGGCATGTGGCTCTGTTCTTCCGGGCTTGGTGACATAGTTAGGGGACAGGGAATTTGCTGTGGAAGGGCATCTGTGACCTTATCTCTGTTCAGGACAATCAGGCTCTGTAGAGATTCTACCCTGCAGCCTCTTGGGAAAAACTCTTGATTCTTCCACCACAGTGGGCTGGCTCGCCGGCCCTGCTTCTAGAACCCGAGTCCCAAAAGAGCATTCATGCCACAACACAGTGGACAAGGCCCCTGCCAGCTAAGGCGGCGGCATTTCTAGACTTCTCTGGTGTCCTCTGACATCGCCCAGGGTTGCCAGTGGTAACTACTTGACGCACACAGAGACCTCAGTCTTCATTTTGAGTTTATACACTCCTGTTGCCTGTGCAGAACAGGCCTGTTACTCCCTGTGGACTGGGGCACTTCCTTGTGAGTGGTGGTCCTGTCAGCGGATCAGGGCTCTTCCCTAGCATGAAGCGGGGGGAGGGGGGGGGCTCTGCGTCGCCCCCCCCCAGGACACGGGTATGCTCTTTGGTTCTTGGGAGAGGTTGTTCTGCCGGGACCCACAAGAAGCCAGGCCAATATCTCTTCCTATGATGACACCTGGGAGTGGGCTGGAGTCATTTATTGCTTTTAATCAGAGTTGTCTGACATGGCAGGGGGAAGGAGGGGAGGGGGAAGCGTAGAAGGGCCTGTGAAAACTGCCAATAAATATGATTTGTTTCAGTTCTCACAGCGCTACCACTCCTCCTGCTCCAGGGCACCACAAATCTTTCTGGCCCCAGCCAGTCAGAGGGAAGCATCGACCTAGTTCCTCTTTGAGCTTCGGCGTCCAACCTCAGGCTGCTGGCTCATCCCAGAGGTGTAGGGAGCCGCTGGGGTACTGGGGCATGGTGAGGGGAACCCTCCGGTTGGCTGGAAGCAGTGTCCTGTGTGTTAGCGGGTAGCAGCACGGCTGCTGGATGGTGGCTCGGGTGCCTAGTGGCCAGTCGTCCGGGCGGTGGGGACAGGTGGCCGTGCCACTGAAGGGAGGATACCAGGTGAGGGCCGAGGGAGCAGCCACTGCGAGGCAAGACTTCCATGTTGTTTGCCGCCACCGTTTGGGATGCTACCTGTGACCTGGCCCTGCTTCAGGGCTTGGCCACAGCCAGCAGGAATCTGGAAAGAGGCCAGTGGAGACATCCTGCAGCTGTCTGTTGCCTGACCTTGGCCTTGGGTCTCGAGAGAAGGCAAGGCCAGGAGGCTGGCTGTTGAGGTGCTCATGGCTCATGGCTGGGTTTGTCCTCAGGTGCTGGGTACTCCTTCTCTGCTATCGGGGTGGGGGGTGGGGGCCTCAAATCCCCGAGAGCTGTGACTAGGTAACAGCCGGCTTGTTCAGGGTGGCCCACTCTGGCTGGCTTCCACACCCCCGGTATCTATCCTCTAACATGGTCTTCCAGGGGCTACTTTCTTATCTCAGGCCTTTCTGGAACTTCCAGGATAGCCCTAAGCAGCCTTATCTGTTAATGTGATAGCAGAGACTCTTAGTGACCCAGTGGGGCCTGACAGTGCTGGCCTGGAATCTCAGCTACTCAGGAGGCTGAGGTAGAAGGATGGCAAGTTCACAGCCAGTGCCTGGGCTCCACAGGGAGATCAAAGCCAGCCTAGGTAGGCAAGTGAGGTTCTGTCTTAAACATCAGTGGCTAGAGAGATGGCTCAGCACTGGTTAGAGATGGCTCAGCAGTGGTTAGGAGAACTTCCAGAGGATCTGAGTTCAGATCTCAGCACACATCTGTACCATCAGTTGGGCACACACATGTGGCGCACACTTATACAGACAGATATATTCATCTTTAAAAAGTGAAGGTAAAGAAGGTGGCAGTTGGAGCTCAGTGGTAGACTGCTTGTCTTGTCTAGTATGCACAAGGACCATACTAGACGTAGGGGGATTAAACTAACCATCTCTCTCTCTCTCCCCCCTTCCCCCCTCATACTTCCCAAAACTAAATCTGCCCTGGAGGGTCACTGTGCAACAGCAGCTCCCTGACCATCACCTGATGGGAACACGTTCCCCTTTTCCCTCCCTCTCCTTAACCACACACGGCACTATCTGTTAAAAGTGTCCCAGCTGTGAGGACAGTATAAAAGGCTGCTGCATCTGGCTAGTGAAAAGCACAGCACCCATGTCCCTCCAGGGACACAAGTCAGCCAGAGACAGGACACTCACTGAGGCAGAGGAAGTGCACAGAGGCCTGAAGGGGAGCTCCAGGCAACTCCAATGTTAGAGTCCCACCGACTACCCACCGCCTGGACCACGCCCAGAGGGCACCGGCTCTGGGTACACAAAGGGGAAGGGAGACTGTTGGTCTGGCTTCCAGTTACGTTCAAAAGAAACATGTCTCCAACTGGACAGTCACCGAGAAAGGAAAAAAGTGGGGACTCCGACCTGCAGAGGTTCCCACTCCCCTGTGGCCAGACTCCTTTGTCCCTGGGCACCATGGGAATAGCAGAGTTCGCCAGCTATCTCCTAGATTGATCGCCCCGACCCTGGGGAGGTGGCTGCTCCAAAAACTCATTAGGTCTGCTAATAAATCAAGGTGAAATAAGATGACAGGCTGTGAGGGACAGACAGTGCGGAGGCACCGAGGGAATGGCTGTGCCACCCTGGGGCACACTGCTCACCTCCAGCTGCAGGGCAGACACAGATGGACAAGGAGACGTCCAGTGGTCTGCCCTTGAGCAGACCCTGCGGCTCCCGGGTGACAGTGCCAGGTGTCCCCGCCTCTCCCCTATCCTAGGCTAAGCTGAAAAGCCCTGTGTGCCCTTGCTTTCTGCACCAGAAGTCGCACTCCAAGGGGTGTGGAGAAGCACCCAGGAGCCAGGGAGGACTGGGGAGGCTGGTGAGAGCTTGACATCAGGTCACATGGGGACAGTGGGACTGGGACAATCACCTGTATAATGAGGGGGCAGCAGACTTTTCTTATTTATAGAAACAACTGTGCTGGCTTTGTGGAACCTGAGACTTGGCCTTTACCACTCACTCACTAATATTCTTGCTGAGGATCTGCTGAGGGCTGGCACGATTCTGGTCACTCAGGGGAAATGCACAAGGCAGGCACAGGCCTTGTCCTCGTGGAGTCCAGAGTGAACCAACAGGTGGAAGGCTCACCACAAAGACAATCACAGCAGAAGGAGGCAATGGACAGTGGTCACCTTAGCAGGGTAGAGGATGGCATCATCCCCATGGGAGAACGGTCCAAGTTCAAGGGTGGACGCCTACCTTGTAGAGGAGAGGGGAGGCAGCTGCCTGGTGCCAGAGGGCGTATGCTAGCTGCTCGGTTCCCAAGGTCTGTGGCTAGGACGCCTGCTCTTGGTGTAGGAGGGCAAATGCAAGGAGGACTCGCAGTTGTGAGGAGCCAGCTGCCCCTCCACTTTCCAGGCTTATGGTCCCTGACTCTGCCTGGAGCTGCTTACAGGCAGCCTTCTGACAGCAGACCTAAGTTCTACAAGCTGGCCTTGCCATATTGATTCACCTTGAGGCACAGCTTGCTCCCTCAGCATCTAACTCCTTGGAGGGAGGGAGGGGGGAGACAGGTGCAGAAAGCAAGCCATTATCTGAGACCAAACAGGTGCTGCTCAGGCGCCTTGAGTGGCCAGCTCAGAGATGGTACACTTCCCTTCCCTGTGTTGGGAAGTTAGAGCAAGACCAATCCGGGCACTGAGCTGCCCAACAGCATCTGGGTGGCTTTCTTCCCTCCTTTCTGTTGTCAAGAGCCAGATAAATGCCCATGGGAGCTGTCTGACCCAATGCTGTCTGTCTGTCTGACCTCAGAACATCTTGGCAGAGAGAAAGGTCAAGCCACGCCTTCCCTGGATATGTGCCAAGGACGGAGGGATGCTGACTCCTAAGAGCCTCAAAATAAACAAACATCATCCCTCCTGAATCCACACCTTGCCAGCAGGCCCTGCCTTCCATGGGAGGAGGCACAGACATTGGGGCCAGACGGGGATAAGCAGGAGTCTGACATTAGGGCAGAGTTGTCAGAGGCCATTCTTCGTGTACTGGGAACATGGCCTGGGGCAGCTATCTAAGAGTCAGCTTGCACTGGAAGTGCAGAGAGGGGAGCCTCTCCTCCTGCCCCCCAGTTCTCTGTACAGCAAGTGACCTGGCTGACATCCTTGGTCACTGAGCCCCCGTGTGGAGCTTCCTGCTGCTCAGGAAGGTGTGAAGCATGGGAAAACCTTGCCTTCCTCGCAGGATCCTGGCATCTCGTGGGGCTGGCAAGAACTGGGACCGCTGATGCTAGAGCAGGCACATGCACTCCGGCTCTCCCACCTCGTCCCCTGGAGACGACATGATTGTGACCGTGGGGCATGGAGTCTCTCTTAGTGGCTTTTTTATTGTCCTCTTCCTGGAAGCTAGCTCTGAAATGGTATGGGGGACTTCTGAGCATCCTGGAAGCTGCCCATGCGTCTCTTAGAAGGTGGCAACGAACCACAGAGCTTAGGCCAGCAAGCTACCTCAGTGGGTAAAGGGGCTTGTGGCCAAGCCTGACAGCCTAAGCTCAACCCTTGGGACTCATAGGGAGAAGAGAACTGAGTCCTGCGAGCTGTTCTCTGACCTCCACATATGTGCCATAGCATGCACACATGCATGCAAACACACAAAGTACACAGCCCAGGATGGTCTGCAACTTGTATGCAGCTGAGGGTAGCCTTGAACTCCTTACTCCCCTGCCTCCACTCGAGTACACGTGTGTACCACCATGCCCAACACTATTCATTTGTTTTTCATACTGATCACAGCTAAAAGATACATTGATGTGTCTATAAGCCCTGGCTGTCCTGGAACTCTCTTTGTAGAGCAGATCTAACCTAGAACACATGGAGACCTCTGCCTCCGGAGTATTAGGATTAAAGGCATGTGTCACTACACCTGGACCAACTGAGTATACTCTGAAAAGATTTGTTTCACAAGTATTCACATATATGTGGGTAGCTGGGGAGGCTAGAAAAGATCGTCGGATCCTCTGGAGCCTGAGTTACAGGCAGTTTTGAACTGTTCAACGTGGACTGATGCTGGGAACTGAACTCGGGTCCTTCAGAAGGGAGAGCAGGAAGTGCTCTTTACCAGTCTTTGCCCTCTCTCTACTCCAAACCCTAGTCCTATGGGGGCAATGGTCATTCACTGTGACCACGTGTTCTTTGTGGGTACCCGTGATGTACTGACTCGTTGGAAACGGGAAAGGTTTCTGCCTCCTGACAGGACCTCACCCTCACAGTTTAAGCAAGAGAAGAGCCGAGTCTCCTCACTAAGATCTGTCATCTCTCAGGATCTGCATGGGGGACACAGCTCAGCTGGCAGAGCTTCAGCCTGGCTTGCGCAAGGCCCAAGGCCAATCCCTAGTATCTCGGATGAAGAAAAGGCGAAAGGCCGATGAGGCTAAGCCCGCCTTGGCCATGACAGCTAGGCTGTCCTGCCCCGCAGAGAGGAGGAGCTGGCCTGGCTGAGGGGGCTAGGAAAAGAGCATGGGACCTAAGCTACCAGGCTGAAGCACACCCCTGCCACCAGCCTCTCTCCTATAGCAGGACCTAAGAGAACAGGAAATATAGCTGTGGCGGATGAGGAAGACATACGTCCACTGAGGCCAGACTACATGCTGAAGTCCTGCCTTGATCTCCGAGTGCCCAAGGAGTACACAGATACCTGAAACCACGACTCTCCAGAGTCAAGGATGACTCCAACAAATACTGTCCCAGTACAGCAAGGTCGGGGCCTTTCCCACAAGCAGCCATTTTCCTTCGTGCTTCCCGGAGAACCCCTCCCTTCATCCCTGACATCTGATCTGGTCCTAGACACCCACTCTGGAACAGGCTCAACCGGTGCCACTTTTTAAGTCTCGCTCATGGCTCTGGCTTCAGCTTAGCACACAGAAGGAAGCAGCCATCCATCGAGGCGGCCATCCATCACTGTGGCTGTCAGGAGGTACAGCTCTGTCTTCTCCAAGCAGAGAATCAACATGCCAGAGCTAATGATAATGAATGGCCAGTGAGCATGCATCCGCGGCTGGGCCGGTGCTCCAGCAGGGAGCTGGGGCTGCTGGGGGACTTGGCTACAGCTTTGTCCTTCACCAGCACACTGTCCTCCCAGGACACAGGGCCATGGGTCCTGCCTGAAGCTGAGTCAGGGGAGGGGGTGGGAGTGGGGGTGGGGGAGACTGGCCAGGCAGCAGGAGCTGGAGCTGAGAATGGAGACTTTTCCCAGCCCTAAAACAGCTGCAGGTGATTGGCATTTGTCCTTTAACCAATAGGATAACTGCCTGCAGAAGGGGGAGCCACATTCAGACACAGGAAAAGAGCCTGAAGGGTGGGGGTGGGGCATCAATGCGCCCCGAGAAGCTGCGGTATCTTACAGCCAGCCTCTTACCTGTTCCTCTTGAGCAGCTTGCTGTACTGCCCTTACAAACAGAAAAGCTAGGAGGCTGGTCAGATGGGCCGAGACAAATGTAAGCCTGACAACTTAGAACCTACTACGTAAAGGTGGAAGGGGAGAAAGGACCTCAACGGGCCACTGTGGTGCACACCCTGCCTCCCCTTCCCCCAGATACACACAGACACAGACAGACAGATATAGACAGACACACACAATAATAATAAAATTAAATGGAGTTGCTGGAGGGTTAGTGCAGAGCAGAAGGGAGCGGCCGGCACAGCAGCCGGCATGGGCAGGCACCAGCAGAGAAAGTTCTCTTTATCATCCCATAGCCTTACTTCCCACACCGGGTGTGGTTCCCAACACCAGCACATAGGGTACGTTTCCCCTTGTGAAGGAGGAGACTGGGATCACTCTGGGGGCTCCATCTTCCCCGCTGGTCCAGGAGCTACAGGACCTTGCCCTGGATACCCAGTGCTGGTACCAGTTAATATTGAGGGGTCCTGGAGGTCAGGGGAGTGGGATGGGGGACCCAGGGGCGAGCAGATCACACCTGCTCTACAAAGATCCCTGGTGTCTCTTTTTACCCCATCTAGAGTAGTTAAAGTAGTCCTCCACAGTGTGTGTGTTTGTATGTGTGTGTGTGCGTGCGCGTGTGAGTGCCTGTGTTCTCTCTTCACAGACTCTTTGATGCCTGAGCTGGTCTGTCCTTCCACTTATCTACCTGAGTAGGGACCAGAGGCCTCCTGTGTGTTCTCGGGGAGGACATACTTTGGGGTTCTGGGTGAGACTTTTCCAGAGACTACATGACCTGCCTCTGCTGACCCTGCCAGTAACAACCCACTCTGGATACCTCTTCTACTGAAAAGAAGGAATTCAAGCTAGCCTGGCTCCTTCTGGTGCTGGGCAGGCCCCCTCCCCATGCCTTGCAGAAGATGTGTCCCACCCACTTTCGGGACTAATTCTTCTACCTCATGGCTACAAGCTTCTCCTAGAGCAGCTTGGAACAGAGCTCTCCCTCGCCACCTGAGGTAGAAGATGCAGGGCAGACACTCAGCCTCCATAGCAGCCAAGCTACTGGTATGAAAGCAGGAGCTCTGGCCTTGCCACTCTCAGTGTATCACACACACACACACACACACACACACACACCACACTCACATACATACCACATACACACACACCCCACACACATACCACACATACACACACCCCACACATACACACATACCACATACATACACACCACACACNCACACACATACCACACACACACACACATACCACACACTCAAATACACACACCACACAC
>NC_034603.1:82369599-82400326 GCF_900095145.1 Mus pahari | reverse complement strand
CATACATACCACACACACACACACCCCACACACATACCACACACCCCACACACACCACACACATACACACATACCACACATACACACATACCACACACATACACACCACACACCACACACTCAAATACATACACTACACACACACACTCACATACACACCACACACACACACACACACACACACACACAGCGCCTGGGACACAGAGTCTCCATTTTTCATTCCAGAGTCATCAGGGCAGCTTGGTCAGTGACCATGGGGACAGCAGAGGCAGGAGCCTGGCTGTGGGCCAGCTAATCTCCTTCCTGGAGATAGAAATATAAAACTTCAGGCACGGAACCCTCCCCACTGAAGGCTGCTTGGCCTTCCCTCCAGAGTGGCCAGCTAGTACAGAGGGACTGAGGAAGAGGAGAGGTGACAGATGCCCCTGGCTCTATAGGTGGTGGCCATAAGGGATAACCCTATACAGAAACTATGCTTATGATCACCTTCCCTCTGCCTTCCACAGGTGCTATCCCTTGCCTTGGAATGTCTAGGTAGCTGTGCCACCAACCTCCTGGGTGGATAAGCAGTTCTGGTCGGGTGAGTAGACCTGCATGTGGCTGAGATAGGCAGATCAGAGCTGCGGACAAGCAGAACTGCGGAGAGGGGAGCCCAGCCCGGTGCTCTGGTTGGTCTCGACTGATGCTGGCTGACGGTGCAATTGTCAGCCTATGGCTGAGTCTTCTCTAGGAAAGGCTAATGACATGTCTGCTTCATCCCAATGGCCCGTCTACAGAGACCCCCCAAGTCCCTCTCTACACACTGACCTCTGCATGTACAAGGAGAACGTTCAGATAAATCAGCCTACAAGATGTAGACCGCCATGGGCTCACGTGGTCCCCACTACTTGTGGAGTAGCCACAGAGACTCCTGAAGCGTGGCCACTGGGCAGGACAGTGTTAGCAAGGGAGGCTGGCTGGCCACATGCAGATGGGGACTCCTGGGGAGCAGCAGTTGAGGAGCAGGACAGGACTCAAAGGCTGCCTGGCAACAGTGGAGACAGATGGCCCAGGCTTACAAGACCCCTGACTGTCAGATCAGAGCAGCCTCACTAGGAGATTCACCACTGGGACTACCACGGACGTGGGGATGGTGGAAACTAGAAAGCCCCCGTTCCCAGGTGAAGGTCTCTTCCTGGGGACCTGTGGCCTTGTTTGCCATCGCTGCTTAGTTGCACCACGCCTGCTGGCTTAGAAAACAAATCTGGGGCACTTGTAGGGGGTGGGGTGGGAGAGCAGGGCTGTGCAACTTCCCCAGGCAGAACGGGCCACGCTCCTCTATGGATGCCTGGCGAGGACCGTGTCTGACCCACTTTGAGGGGAGCGTGGAGCTGGAGAGCAGGAGGCATCATTCTGAATACACAAACAGAGGGGAGGAAGCCCTATGGGTTCATGGCAGCCCAGAGGAGGGCGGTGGTGCTCCACAGCAGCCTTTATTAGAAAGAACTGTGTTTTTAATAACACCACAGGGGCGCCCTGAGCTGAGCCAGCTGTTGGTGAGCCCAAGTGGGAGGCATCTGTGCGTGGCACAGCTGGGCGGGTGGGTGGGTAATGGGATTGAGGTAATAATGCCATTGTGGCCCCTTCTAGCCCGAGGGCTCCCTCGGGCAGTCAGCTGGATAGGGAAGGAGTCAACAACAGGTCTAAGTCTTGTTGCTTGGGGCTCAGGACTGAAGGCCTGGCTACTAGACCTGCGGGAATGAAGGACAGTGCTCTGGCTGACTCATGTCCCTGGGCCACCCGATGCTCACTAACAGCTGAGGCTAAAGATAATTCCCCGTACCCCTCATCTTTCTCAGGTGGGGGTGGGTTACAAGCTGGAGCGCAGGGACGCAGGGACGCAGGGTCGCGGGGACCACGGCTGGGTGTGTGGCAAGGGGCTGGAAGAGATTGCTTTGCTGACCCTGGGCACTGCAGTTTGTTTTTGAACATGGCTGAGGTCATGTCCCTGACCTCACAGCCAGTCCCAGGGGAGGTTCATTCTGGGACAGCTGGCAATGAGGGTGATGCCCCTGCCTTCGTGCTGAGCAAGTGCTAAGAAGCGTGGCTCTAACGAGCACCTTCTACTCAGACTCACTGTATCCTCGCAGCCCTCTGGAGGAAAGCCTTCCCTGCCACCGCACAGAAGCAGGCTGCAGAGGACAGAAGCTTGGTCTGTACTCAGTGGGAGAGGATACCACTGGGCCACCTTAGGGCCAGTCTGTGATGGCTGCCTAGGGGAGCCAATGGAAGACCAGAGGCTGGCAGGGAGGTGTGTACTGGCCTGGAGGATAACCTCCCTCACTGGAGACAGCAGGGTCTTCCTGTCCTGGGGAACCCAGAGGCATTTATTACCCAAGTACCCTCAGGGCTGAGGTGAAGGCTCAGCGGTTAAGGGCACTTACTGCAGAGGACCCAGGTTTGATTCCCAGCATCCACGAGGCTGACAACAACTGTCCAACTCCAGTTCCAGAAGATCTGATGGCTTTCTCATACCCTCTGGGACCAGGCGCTTACATGGTGCACATACATACACATGCAGGTAAAACATTCACACACATTAGAAACAGACAAATCAGAGCTCCCCAAATCAGCCAGTGTGGCATGAGCAGTGAATCCACGGTGGTATTTGTCACCTATACCTTGACATTTCTCTGGACGACTGGCTTTTTGTAAAGGCCAACAAAGCCTTCAAGGAGACCTAGGTCAACTATCGAAGTGAGGGGAGGGGAGAGGAAAAGCCCCCAGAGAGATCTACCTGAGGCTCCTGGGCACAACTCTGGGGGCCAGAGATCGACCCCAGCTTCATTTCAACAGATGGCAGAACAAATTCCTAATTAAGCACAAGAAAACCTTCCGGCTCAGCACATTTATTCACAATTTTCCGGTCCCTTTGGTGGCCATTCTTTCTCCTGTCTTCTGGAACCTGGGCCAGCTTACTGCCTCCCCGAGCTCCCTGATCAGCTCTTGAAAAGGAACAGCCCTCGTTTGAGGAGAGGGGAGAGAGAGGGTGGGTGCTGGCCAAGTGTGGGAAGGAGGGAGGGGAGGCCAGCCTTGTGGGGCCGCACCACACAGCTGCTTCTCACAGGCAGGGTGACAGCTTGGCAGAGGCTCCCGAGGACCTCTGAGATCACTGCTTGAAGTGAGTTCTAGAAAACCCCCAGGGGAGAGACTCCCTTACTGTGGCCCGGGCTTGGTTTGGTAGACTGAGGTCCCTGCCTGTTTGGTGTGGCTTTGGGGACTTCTGGAGGATTCTGTAGCCTGGTTCTCCTCCTCAGAGCAAGACCTGGGGTTAGGTGAAGGAAACTGCCCGCTTCTCACTGAGAAGAGCCACCCTGGCACTTCCTCTGCCCCAGCTGGGAGCTTAACCACGCTCACTATGGTTTAGCTACTTAACAGCAATTTTCCTTTTCCTGGGCGGCTCTGTCACTGGGAGGCCCAGCCTTTTAAGTTCAAATGTCTGACTGAGTCTCTCATGGAGAAAAATGACTGCCTTGTGCTCTGTCACCCACAGCAGTGTGCCTGAGAGACTCCTGACATTTGATTCTCTCTCAGCTCCAAGGGAGAAGAGAGGCGAAGGCAGTGAAGACAGTGGCGGCGGTGCTAGCAAGAGACAAGTGTGGGTTCCTCCCTAGCCGCTTTCGGCTCAGGCGCCCCACGGCTATCACAGAAGCTCAGACCACTGCCTCCTGTCCTGTAGCACTGGGAGCTGCTAGGAGGCCCAGGGTAGACCTGGAGCTTTTCTGCCCTGTAGGAGGCCAGATGGCAGTTCCCGCGGAGGAACAGTGGCTTTGAGTCAGGAACTTGTGTATATACCTGGTGCTGGCCTTCTCTTCTCTCTTTCCTTCTTCCTTCCTTCTTCCCTCCCTCTCTTCTCTTTCTTTCTTTCTTTCTTTCTTTCTTTCTTTCTTTCTTTCTTTCTTTCTTTCTTTCTTTCTTTCTTTTCCCTCCTTCCTTTCTTCCTTCCTTTCTTTCTTTCTTTCTTTCTTTCTTTCTTTCTTTCTTTCTTTCTTTCTTTTCTCTCTCTCTCTTTTCTTTTTCTTCTTTCTTTCTCTTTCTTTCTTTCTTTTCTTTCTTTCTTCCTTCCTTCCTTTCTTTCTTTCTTTCTTTCTTTCTTTCTTTCTTTCTTTCTTTCTTTTCTCTCTCTCTCTCTTTTCTTTTTCTTCTTTCTTTCTTCTTTCTTTCTTTCTTTCTTTCTTTCTTTCTTTCTTTCTTTCTTTCTTTCTTTCTTTCTTTCTTTCTTTCTTTCTTTCTTTCTNTTCTTCTTTCTTTCTTTCTTTCTTTCTTTCTTTCTTTCTTTCTTTCTTTCTTTCTTTCTTTCTTTCTTTCTTTCTTTCTTTCTTTCTTTTTTGAGATAGGATTTCTCTGTGTAGCCCTGGCTGTCCCAGAACTCACTCTGTAGACCAGGTTGGTCTCGAACTAAGAGAGAGATCTAGCTGCCTGCCTCCTGCCTCTACCTCCTGAGTGCTGGGATTAAAGGCATGTGTCACCACTGCCTACCCTTACTTAGTTTCTTTAACATTTATTCCTGAAGTTTTAGATGTCTGTCTGTCTGTCTGTCTGCATGTGGGTATGTGCACATACATGCAGGTGCCAGTGGGGCAGAGGCATTAGGTCCTCCTGGAGCTGGAGTTACAGGAGGTTGTAAGCCACCCAAGGGTGCCGAGAACGTGTAACATGTAATGTGTAACATGTAACGTGTTCTCTCGCCTGTTGCTGTGAATGCTGGCAGCAAGTGTGACACTGAAGCTCATTCTTCATCTGCTGCCCAGTGTTAAGGCAGCCCTCCTGTTTACTACTGCACAGACCCGAGTTTCTGGAGATCCTGTCTTTTGTCCCCAACTTCCCACAAGAACTGAGATGCCAGACCTCTGTGCTACTGTGCTCAGCTTTTATGTGGGTTGGGGGAGAGCCCAAGTGAGGCTACCAGGCTCTACGGAGAGTGTTTTATACCTACTGAGCCATCTCCCTAACACAGCCAGTGTCTGTCCCGCTCCAGGGGAGGGTAGAACGGAGGGAAGCAAAGGCGGGCTGGTGGTAGGATCTGGGGCTTGGTGGGATTAGGAGCTCTGCTGTGATCCTCAGATCCTCACCCAGTTCTAGTACACAGGAACTTTTATTTACTCTTAGCTCTTCCCTCCCTAGCAAGCTCTCTCTCCTTCCTCAACCTCCTTTCTCTCTCTTTGAGACAGGGTCTGATGAGTTCAAGCTCCTTTCCTATGTAGTCGAGGCTGGCCTTGAACTCCTGACCCTCCAGCCTCCTCCTCCTAAGTGTGTGGCTTATAAATGTGTGCCACTACACTGGGCCCAAGCTTCCCTCTTTAGATGGAGACTTTGTTAAAATAAAATATAGAAGTTCAACTGTCACTATGAGGGCTGTTGTCTCCTTATGGACTCCATCAATCTGGCCAAAGCATGTGCCATAGGCCCCCACCCCATCTTGCCCATCATCCCAGCATGGCAAGAAATGAGAAGGGGCTCAGCTTCAGGCCAGAGCTTAGAGAACCCGTCCCAGGCCAACGACAGGCAAGTACCAGCAGGACAGAGGCCAGGCTTGCAGACCCAGCCACAGGGAGTGAAAAGAACTGGGCAAAGGAGATAGGCAGGTGGGGGCAGAGAACATCCCTCTCCAAACCCCGCCCACAAAAACATCAGCACCCTGGCTGGAGCTCTCACATGTCACATAAGGACTTGGAACCGACTGCATTCTGACCCCTGTCAACCCTGACTGCTAGGCACCCAACCCTCCAGGGCTCTGGGATTAGAGAGGTGCTGGGGGCTGCCCCATGACCATGTTGCTGTAGCTGGGGCAGGGCAGGCTATTTGGGAGGACGACCTGCCTTCCCACTGTGGCAGCCAGGGGCTAGGAGAAGCCTGACATTGTTCCTGACACTGTTAGTGTGAATGCCCTTAGCAGAAGCATCACCCCGCTGGGGCATGACCTGCAGCCCTGGTCCTGATGCGGGAAGGAGAGCAGCTAGGAAGAAGGAGCCCAAGTCAAACTTCTCAGGGAACTCTGTGCCAGGGTGTGGGGTGGAGACTCCTAGACTCATCCCGTATAGCCACGGCTGCCCTTGAATTGACTGAGCTTGTAGCTAAGCGAGACCTTGAACTTGCCTTTCTCCTCCCGCTTTCCCCCAAGTAGTGCTAGAGTACAGGTACTGATACCAGATCTGGTTTTATCTGGTGCTGAGGACCAAACCCGGGCTTTGTGCATACTAGGTAGGCACTGATGTCCCGGCCCCACCCCTTTTTAGCTTTTATACAGTCAGAGGAGAGGCAACAGCAGCTGGCTCCTTCCTGGATGGAGGTGGCTGGCTGGCTGGTATGGCAGAAGTGGACAGGTTCCTGCTGTAACCCAGTTTAAGGGGGAAGGTCCTCAGCATCTACCTGAGGACAGGAGTGCCGTCACTTGGGCATCAGTTAGCTAGAAGCCGTCTCAGACCTCAGACAGCAGGAGCATCTTTTCTCACTCGTGTAAAAGGCTCGGAGGAGCTGCGGCCATGGCCCACTGGGTTTTAGGGCTGTGCCAAACACCATATCCTTGACAAGGCAGAAATGGTGTTCCTGTCCCCTCTGGGGGGTAGGGGGTGGGGGCACAGCCTGACTTAGCCATGGTCACGAGGAGGAGGGTGGACCAGAATTAGAAGTTCAGGTCCTAGCCCAGTTCCATCCACTCAGTGTGACCTGGAAAAAGTCACTCGTGGTTTTCTGCTACTAAATTTCCCCAGCAGTAAAAGGTCAGAGGGCCAGGCAGGCCGACTGAACTGAGCCACTGCCACGGCTCAGCTGGGAGTTTGCCTGGCTTCTCTGCAGAGGTGGAGGGAGGGGCAGGGGGAGAAGGGTAGACACTTGGGAGACTTCTCAGACTCACCGATCCATCTCATCAGAGAGGTCAAGATCTGCAGGTACTTAGTCTTCTGTACATCAAAGAAGGTGAACGGGCCAAGGAGGACGGTGAAGATGGCCTGGGGACGGACGAGAGGAGCAATGAGAAGGTGTGCGGAGCTGGACTCACACACGGCAGGCTGTGAGGGGACCGCACAGAGCCGAGGTCTCGCAGTAAGAGAGGTGAATGCTCCTTCTTACTGACAGAGCCTCCCTGGGGCCTGTCTGCATCACTGAAGATGAATTCCAAGGGCTAGGCAGGATGAGAGAGAGCCAGAGCCCCCTGTTCAGATGTCACTGCCACGTCCAGGCAGGGCCCAGGCTTCATCCTGGGGCTCCCCCCCATCTGTTCTGCAGACTTCAGTAGGTACTGAGGAGACAGCCCCAGGCCCAGTAGTGTGCTGTGCGGAGTGTGGGCCAGAAATGAAGCGGCAGTGAGGACTACCAGATAGGCCCTCACCACGGGGGAAGAGAGGACAGAGGGAGCGGGGGACACGAGGGCTCTCAGAGGCTGAGGCGGCCAAGAGGATAAGGATGCCATCTTTCAACAAGGATTGGAAGGCAGAGGACGAGATTGACAGGAGGGGCCTCATCCTGGGGTGGGGCCGGGAGGCAGCTTAACTGACCGATGCTCACCCTGGGTTTGGTCCCCAGCACTGCACACTGCATAAACCATGTGGTGGCGCATGCCTGTTATCAGGCCTGCTGCTCCAGTGCTCTGAGGCTTATCCTCATCCACAGGTCAGAGGTGGGAAGTGAACTGCCCCAAGACCCGGGGGCCTGTGGTACTGGCCCCTCCCTTAGTTTCCTTTTTCTTTGGAGAACAAGGCATAAACCATGTGGTGGCGCATGCCTGTTATCAGGCCTGCTGCTCCAGTGCTCTGAGGCTTATCCTCATCCACAGGTCAGAGGTGGGAAGTGAACTGCCCCAAGACCCGGGGGCCTGTGGTACTGGCCCCTCCCTTAGTTTCCTTTTTCTTTGGAGAACAAGGGAAAACGTTTAACTTAAAAAAAGAAAAATTAAACCCTGCTTTAGACTGCTGGCCCGTGGGGTATGTAACCCTTTTACAAAAAGCACGGGGGAGGTGTGGTGGTGTCTCAGAGGGGGAGGGGGCTGTGCTCTCCATGCCAAATTGGCTGCTCAGGAAGCAGAGGGATTAAAAGCTACTCCTTGGAGTTAAGATGGAGCCATTTCCAATCTGCCACTCGGAAGCGGGCGAAACATCAGGCCTTATTAACATTTACACTGTGCCGTTTCATCACGAGGATGCTAATGACACTCACCAGAGATGCGGCATACGGTGGGGTGGCGACGAGCCTGCGGCACCTGGGGAGAGCGGCCTACAGTAGGAGCTGGGCTCTGGCCCTATGACTGCTGTGACTCTATCACAGGCTGCCAAGTAGGGGGGAGGTGGACCAGACAGTTCCTGTGACAGGCAGGAGGGAGCTCCTGGGGGGAGGGGGAGCCCACTCCACCCTCTCCACAAGGAGGGCAGGAAGTGGGGGGAAGCTGTAACCTCTTATCCATGTCCATTATCTCTGTGAGAGTGAATGACAAGATTCCAGAGCCGCCTAAGAAAGGCTCTAATTAGCTGGGCTGGGTGAAGGCACCCTGGCAGTCACTAGGGCTGCGAGATTTCTGAAGAGAAGGGCTTTCGGCTGGGGCCTCGAGACCAGCCCTTCTTCTCATCAGGAAGAGGGGGACAGGAAAGCGTTTGTTTGGGCCTGGGTGACAGTAGAAGTCAGGGGAAGGGTGGCTCTGTGTAGGCAAAGGTGGGTGTCTGCGTGGCCCAGGCAGGAAAGTTGAACCACAGTAAGAAACACGCACACCAGCCACCACCCCGGTCGAACCTGTCCACGTGCAGCACCATCAGTAAGTCAGTTAGGAAAATGACCGCTTCAGGGGAACTTTCCATTGATGAACTTCTTGTTGGAAGCAGAGAAGGGGCTGACGGGGAGATGCACAAACACACAACGTGTCCAGATGACTTTGGCCTGTTGGGAACTGGGCCTGGGTGAGCCTGGGGGTCTGGGCAACTCAGCTCTGCCCTGTGATGTCACCAGTTGCAGCCGAGGTGTTCAGCTGCAGACAGTATGAAGGGGTGGGACTGCCCTAGAGGGTAGGGTCACTCTCCAGGGGCTCTTTCACAGACTCCTCATCTGTCTTCTTCGTCCTCAGAGCACACTTGCAAAGACTCGAGGACACAAGATACCCCAGCCAATGGGCGCAGAGGGTCCCTGGGGCCAACTGAGTGACAGAGAGTCAGAATGAGGGCCCATATGTCTGTCCTGGTGGGTAAACCTGGTGGTAAAGCATTCTTTTAAGACTGAGCTCCAGCTGAGACACTAATAGCTGGATAGTGGCTGTTTTCTTTCCAAAATCAGAGACACAGACCAGCCTCACTGCTGAGGAAGTTTAGGGCCCACCAAGTCGAGGATGACACACACAGACCGCCAAACGGCAGCCCCTGTGTGGGGTGCGAAGCTCACTCTGTGGAGGGAGCCCAGACGAGACAGGAGACCTGGGGCTGGGCTAATTAACGAACAGGTGTCCTTTGCAAATTAGCCCAAGCCAGAAGCAAGCACCTGCAGGAGTGGGCCATCCTAGTGACAGGACAGAGGACAGAAGTGGAAGTGGGAAGAGGGAGGTTTGCTGGGGTCTAGCAGCACAGAATCTACCACTGAGTGATCACCAGCCCAATGATGTGCGTTCTCTTTTCCTTTTACAGAGAGACGGGAGAGAAAGCCAAGAGACAGCCTATCCTCTTGGGTCCTCCAGTCTAGCCCATATGACATTATAAATTAGCTGGCTCCTGAGCAAATTTTCCAACCCCCAAATGCCATTGATCAGTTCCAACTCAGCCTCTGTTCAAGGACCCTTGTCACCCTCATTACAGAAAGCCGGGACACTGATCATGGCAGCCAAGAGTGTTTCTTTATAAAAAGGAAGAAAAAGGACCAGCAATGCTTTGATTTCTAATGAAATCTTCAAGCTGGTTTCTGGGAATAAAGTCCGAGGCAGACTGGGAGGGGGCAAACGGGGCCACTCGAATCTTTCTTTCTGGGTCAGTGAGTTTTGCTGCGTACCAAAGGCCGAGCAGCAGCCTTGCTGGAGCCTTGATGGACATGAGGCAGCTCCTGTTCCCAAGGCACTGCAGGCAGTACTCAGCCGCTGCTTTTTCAGAATGTTCTGGAGTCTACTGTTTATCAGGGCTGTCTGTCTCCCCGTGTCCCCAAGCAGGTGACACTCATCCGAGTTGCTCAGGTGCCAAGCGTCCAGCCACCTTCACCTCTTCCCTGCCTCGAGCAAGGCTGACATAACGAGTCCCCTAGATAGACCGCCCCAAGCCACAGAGTCTTCCCAAAGCCAGGGGTCCCAGACAGAGCTCAGCAAGGCTCCCAATGGTGCCACAGAGCGCCCCCTGCAGGACAAAGTCACACCCAATGCATAGATGAAACGTAAGGCCACCAGAAGTTGAATTTCTCCACCCTGTGTTAGAAATAAGCCTCACAGAGCTCCTGGCCTGCACCCCGGCCTCTGTCCCCTGGACACAGGCCCTGCAGGGACTGGAGTACTTGGGGCAGGTGCTGACAGCCTTACACAGGTTGGGCCAGGCTGTGTGAGCTCCCCGGCCCCCACATAACATGGAGTTTTGTTGAATCCAGAAGCATCGAGGCTTTAGCTTTGAACACTGGTTCTCTGCCTTCTAATACCTCCACCCTTTAATACAGTTCTTCGTGTTGTGGTGAGCCTCAAACGTGACATCATTTTCATTGTTACTTCATAACTGTAATTTTGCTACTGTTATGACTCCTAATGCAAACATCTGTGTTTCCCCAAGGTCTAGGCAACTCCAGTGAAAGCATCATTTGACCCCTGGAGGGGGTCGAGACCCCTGGGTTGAGAACCGTGGTTCTCCCTGGAGCCTCCTGTGGTGGTCTGAGTGTGCCTAGCACCTTCACTCCCTCTTGCAGTGGTCCTGCCTCAGGTGCCAGCTTGAGCGGCGGGGGGGGGGGGTGGGGGGGGGTGGGTATATCCTGTGCTGTTGACACGTGAATCTTTAAATCAAGAACGCTATCGTGGCTGAGCCATGCTCACCTCTGGCCTGATCTCACCACACTTGGCATGCGCTGGAGAAAGGCTCTGGCTCCACTCAGTCTTGTCTTGAATAAAATGGGCTCACTGTCTGCTGTTTAGAAGGGAATACATGAGTGGCAGTCTACACTGTAGCACCGGCTATACAGTGTGATACCTACTTTCCCTGTCCCCAAATCTTCCTGGCCAGAGAAACAAAACACATGCGGTGTCAATCATGAATTGGCTTTCCCATAAGAGCTTGCAGAATCTCTCGGGTCCCACGGCCAGACAGGAATCTGTCACAGCCTCAGCCTTCCAGTCCCCGTTCTCATCACTCCACCGCTATCAAAGTCACCCTGTGATGACATCACTGCTCAAGGCCACAGGCGCCTTCACATCTGCAGAGCACTTACATGTGTGGCTTTCCTCAATTATCTGCAAGGTCATCCATCAGAGCAGGTGGGGACTCCCCATCTGACCGGGAAGAGAGAGAGACTGGAGAGGCTCAAGGGCAGAGGAAGAAAGTTGCAGGCATCTCCTGACACAGCCCAGCTTTCTCTGCAAACCCAGCTCTGTGTCCATCTCGCAGGGGGCTGGTTTCCTCTGCCCTCTCCTGTGCCCCCTGGACCTTCCTGGTGACACAGAAACTCCCTTCGCTGGCTCCACCTTCAAAACTCATTCAAATGCCAGCCTTCACAGCGGTTCCTCCAGTTTTCTCTAGGACTTGTGACTACATCCACAGTGCTCGGCTGGCACCGCATGACTTCTGTCCTGCGGGGAACAGGGCTCCTGCATCCACAGCAGGAGTCAAGTGTGCTGAGGGCCAGGGCCAGGTCCTTGCTCGTCTAACATCTAGAGAAGTCTGCACACTTGACCCAGTTAGGCATGGATGAGTGTTTGTAGACTTTGCCGTGCTCAGTGAAGTGCCTGGGAGGAAGGTGTCACCACTGTGCTGGAGAAGTGGCAGCCCTGGCTTTACTGATCTGCTTTGTAACCCCATCCCATACCCACCCCTACAGCCTTCCTGCCAGGCAGCTATGCAGTACACTTGCTCTGTTGAAAAAACCGAACTATCACCACGCTGGTGTGTGTGTGTGTGTGTGAGCGCGAGGAGGTGTGGCTCAATGGGAGAGTGTTTGGAGGGCCCTCGGTTCCACCTCAGCACGGAGGGGAAGGGTGAGGGGACGAAGGAGAGGAGCCTGGCTCTTGCCGTCGGCAGAGCTCTCCCTGCCCCTGCCAGTCAAAGGGTCCCTAACAGCAGAGTCACCAAATGGTACTCTACAGTGGGCCCAGGAAGAGGTGACATCTCTGAAACCCTAAAGAACTAAAGCCTCCAAAGGGGTTGTGGTCTTTCTGAAGCACCTACCCCTTGCTAGGATTCCCGGCCATCAGCTCTTCCTGAACGAAAAGCAACCCCTGAAGCCTGCTCGCCATCTTTCCCTTGCAGAGTGGAGGAGGGGCGGCCTGCAGCTTCTGGTAAGAACTTCACTTCTGGCAAGAAGGCAATGGAAAACACTCATGGAGCCAGGAGTCCGCCACTGTCCAGTCAGCCAGCCAGCCAGGGGAGGGTCCTTCCCGTCCCCGCCATCTCTGTGGGTGCACATGACAGACGGGGCAGGAAATTCCAGGATGGCATGTTCACATGGTATCTGCATTCCCACGGAAGGCTCGGGACTGACATGGTGTGCTGACCCTGCTGGCCACCATGTGCCCTTACGTGGGGCACTGAGGAACCAACCTCCTCGCCAAGCGGGCAGTTCCTCAAGTGCCTGCTTATTTAGGTACCTGCAGAAGAGGGGGGTGGAGCTTTCAAGGTTCCAGCACTTTCCATTCTGCCTGTCCGCTCCTGGGGTCTTAACGCAAAAGACCCGCAGGTTCGACTTCCAGTCTTCTTCCTCCGGGGCTGGGTGGTATCCTCGCTTTCCCTGTTAATTCGGGCGTGGGTGATAAAGGAACTTCTTAGAAACCGCGGTGTGGCAACGCTGAGTGTCAGGGCTTTCCTAAACACATAGGCTCCGAGAGGGCTGATTCCACAGGCGTAAAGAGCATCTGAGGCCGGGAGGAGTGGGTTCAAGTGGCGGTGGCCACGTGCCAAACGCACAGCTGAGCTGTCTGGACTGATGCTGGAGGGTGTTTCAGATGAGAAAGGGAGGGACGCCAAGCTTTCACACGGCTGCTCCTGTTGAGTGCTGGGGGTTAAAAGCTAATTGGGGTTAACAGCATCTTGGCATGAGCCCACCCCTAACTGAACTTGCAACACGTCCTTGACACATAGGGAAGAAGTGCTCAAGGATTCTATTTTTATTTCTCAAGTGGTTGTGAACATTTATTTGCCTAACAGGATCGCAACTTCTGGGGCTTCATCTACAACAGGCAGGTGGGCACAAATGAGTTCTCATTGCTGGGGTGGGGTAGGGATCTGGGAGTGTCCTTGTTGAGCCAGCTTTGTGGGGTCACTAAGCTCCTCAAAGTACACCATATACAGGGCATTTTCTCAAGGACTGATTGATGGGGAAGAGCCCAGCCCATTGTGGGTGGGGCCATCCTAGGCTGGTGGTCCTATAAGCAGCAAGCCATGGGGGAGCAAGCCAGTAGGCAGCACCCCTCCATGGCCTCTGCATCAGCTCCTGCCTCCAGGTTCCTGCCCCATCTCCCCTAAGTGATGGCCCTTTAGCTGGATGTGTAAACTGAAATAAACCCTTCCCTCCCCAAATTGCCCTGGTGACGGTGCTTCATCAGGGCAGGAGTAATGCTAAATAGTACACAAGTTGGTGCCAGGGTAGTGCAGTAATGCTGTGACCGACCTGACCAGGTTGTTTTGGGAGGACTGTGGAGACTTTGAAACTTTAGGAAAAAAAAAAAAAAAAGCCACTGAGTGTTCAAAGCTCGGTAAGAGGTTCTGTAGGAGCTTTGGAGACAATAATGTTGAGAGAGATGCAGATGAAGGAGACCTGGCTTGTGAAGTTTCAGAGAGAAGCAAAGACTCTACTGAGACATTTGTGTGATGAGTCTGTGGATATCTGGTCAGCTGGGGCTGAAGAATCGGCTGTGATTAAGAGACCAGCATCCCTGAGGTGAAGCCTTCTGGGAAGTGTTTCCTCGGGGTCAGCACACAGAAGCTGTGGTCCTGAGGCAGCCAAGGCTGTCTGTTCTTCATGCTGGCAACTTAACTTGGTGGCGTAAGAGTCACCCAGGTGGTGCTGGTTTTGAAGGCAGGAAGGGGTCATGGAGAGCAGCTGAGGTTTGGCACTGTGTGACAGGGTTGGAGTCTCTGAATAGAGCCCAGGAGAAGCTAATGATGAAGGTACAGCCCAGCTGCAGCAGAGACGCCAGCACTGTGGAGATGCCAGTGTCATGGGATGACCACCAAGAACAGCAGCAGCGGTGGAGTGGAGCCAGCCTGAGCCTGAGGAGCGGCTGTGTGTGCTGCAGGGGGCAGAGCTGAGGTGACCCAAGCCACAGGAGGAGCCCAGAGACCTGAGGGGACCCCAGGCACTGGACATCACATTGCTTACCTGCTGGGCTTGGGTTTGCTGTGTTCAGACGGTGACTGAGCCCTGGTTCTTCCCTCTTCAGTAAGAAAGGGTTTGACAGGAGCTCGCCAAGGAGAGACTTTGGATTTTAAAGAAGCTGAATTTTTAAGTATTTAAAAATTTAAAGACTGTGGGACTTTTAGAATTTGGAATGTTTATAATGTGATATTAATCTTGGGGAAGAGTAAGAAAGGAAGGGTCAAGGCTTGTCAGTGATGTGCTTGTGTGCTGAGTTGACAAAGGTCAACTGTGCTGGGTAGTTTCCTGTCAACTTGACACATGTTCGAGTTACCTGAAAGGAGGAAGCCTCAACTGAGAAATGCCTCCCTAAGATTCCGCTGCAGGGCGTTTTCTTAGTGATTGATATGGGAGGGCCCAGCCCATTATGTGCGGTGCCACCCCTGGACTGGTGGCCCAAAGTTCTGTAACAAAGCTACCTTGGTCATGGTGTTGCATTACAGCAAGAGTAAGCCTAACTGGGACACATTTACTCTCCAAACATTCCAGGTATGGAGCCACGGTACTACCAAGACCTGCTGCATGCAGAGGGCTCTGTCAACACTTTGGTTTTTTTTTTTTCTTTGAGATGGAGTCTTGCTATGTCCCTCCTTCCCGTAAATGATCTTCCTGCTCTGGCCTCTTGAGTAGCTGGGACTATAGCTACACATACCACCCCTTGCCGTATGATATTTTATTTTTATTGCCCATGTGAGTTTAACAATGGCCCAAATACTCATGAGAGTTCAAGTGCTTCTGATCATACAGAAGATGACCGTCAGCAAAGGAACAGATGCTATATCGGAAACTGTGTCAACACATGTGTGCCAAGCCCAGTCAATTGCTGTCATGATGCATTTGCCAAAATTCTAGGACAAGAGTTATTACGTTGTGGAGAGGAGGTGACCTGCTCTGGGACAGAGGATAAACTGTGACTTTGATATGGATCAGCCCAGTGGTGGGCGGGCGGAGCTAGAGGACAGGAAGAAGAAACCACCCCTGCCAGGACAGGGCTCAGCACTAACCGGACCAAACACCACGGAGATGCTGTAAGCTCTTCCCACCGACCCGTTAGTGTCCGTGGTACGGGGGAAATGAGGCAGGTGGAGGAGGCTGGAGCACCTCTTTCAGTACGCTGACCCCACCCTAGCTGTGACTGGCATTTATCAAGCAGAACACACTACTTGACAGAGGTTATATCTCAGCGTCGTCTTCTACCCGGCCCTACCCTAGCCAGCGGCAAGAAGGAAGTGTGCAGAATGGGCTGCTAACAAGGAGCAGCTGATGCCCAGGCCATTCCAAACAGGAAATGGGCATTGTGTACATCCTGTGCACCAGGAGTCCAGCCTTGCTTTCGTGTTGCCACACCTTTTGGCAGAAAACCTCCCCTGCTGCTGCACTCTTCAGCCCGCTCTGGCTTGCAGAGTGGAGAGTGGTTGTGAGTCGCCTGATGTGAGTGCTGGAAGTCAAAACTCAGACCCTCTGCAAGAACAGCACAGGCTCTTAACTGCTGACAGACTTCCCCAGCCCTCTGCTCACCACTGAAACCGTTTACTTAGTTCTTCATCTGCTTTGGTGCCATGGCACAGGTGTGGAGGTCAGAGGGTGAATCTGTGAAATTCGTTCCTTCCTTCTTCCTTTACCTGGGTTCTGGGGACCAAGCTCAGGTTGCAGCCTTCTGTAGCAAGTGCTTGGGCCTGCTGAGCCACCCCACCCTGGCCAGTTTCCCTTCTGATAGACAACAGTAAATAAACAGGAGGAACCCACACAGTTCACTTTCCCAGTCATCTTCCTGACCGCCTTCTAGTCCCTACTTAGGTGAGGTACTGACCTCCCTGACTTTAGACTTGGGTGGGCCTTTACTGATGCCCTCGGATGCAAATCAGACAGGAAACCACTGTTAACTCCAGCTCCGGGTATCCGATACCTCCGGCCTCCACGGGCACTTGCACATGTGTGCACATACACAGACACACAACTAAAATAATAAAGACAAACTGCAAGGAATGGGGGCAGAAAAATTGATAAGGGACCCGGGGTGAGACAAACATTCAAAAGTGACCCTAAGAACTGCTTCCCAGTTGCTTCTGGAAGTTTCCCTGTGGACGGGTCCAACTCGCCCTGGCCTCTGCATGAGGGAGAAAGTGGGAAAGAGGAAGAAAGTCACCCCAAACAATCTGGGAAGGCACTGAGAGGGGCGCCTGCAACACCAAGCTGATGGTCTGGAAATTCCACATGCCATCTACCCCCAGGTCTGCCCAGAACACACCACAGCCCCTGGCAGCTGACTCAATGCCACGACACCTGCACACCTGGCCTTGCCATTGAAACCAGGCCAAGGCACAACACTTGGTACAGGCAGTGTCCCCAGTGGCTAGGAAGCCTGCAGAAGGGAGGTGCTTCTGGGGCTGCATTCCGAGGGTGCTGTCACTCTCTGTCCAGCGCCTCCGATAAGGGCCCAGACTCCTGTGGGGCTGCCACCTATTTCTCTGGAGGAGCTTGGGCTTGCCGGAGGGGAGGAAGGGCCCTGAGAGCTGGCAGGTGAGGCAGAGCTTTGGAAGCCACCCAGGTGGGACCTCTTTCTAATCCTGGCTACTGTTTCCACTTCAGAAAACAGGTGTTGAGAGGGATTAAAGGCTTTGTCCAAAATCTCAATTACTTAGCTGTAGCTGGGATTAGAGCCCAGGTCACCTGTATCCAAAGCCTATTTCCTGCTTAGAGCACTCAAGTGCCTCCCACATGGGCCACTTCTTCAACTGCCCCTCTCTCCTCTCCTCGGACCTGGCTCCCTTTTGGGAGGACTGAGCAGGTGGGATGCTCTTAGCCTGGCACAGCCATTTTTTCTCTGGCCCTGGCATTTGGGGACATGCCTGCACGCCTGTGTGGTCTTTCTCAGCTGACAGGCCAGATGGCGCCCAGTGGTGGGCAGAGTTCCAAGAGTCGAGTGCCAGAGCTACCACCTTTGTGGTTTGGGGGAAGAGACAGATACTGTGGAAAACCCACACAGTCAGTCACTTAATGACTATAAGTCTTTGGGGGTTTTTAATGGATGGCTTTCTCCTCACAAGCGAGACAGAGTGAGGTGGGATCCAGCAACATCAGGCCCAGGTAAACAGATGGGACTAGGAAGGCTCTGCGAGGTTACATGAGGAGTTATGGCATGCACGAACAGGCATACACAAACGGGCATGCATACATATGCAGAGTCGGCTGGGGCGGTGGAGGCCGAGGGCCCTGCCTGGAGGAACAGAGCTGACGCTGACAGCTGTGCTCTTAGCTCTGTCACCAGGTCAGGGGCAAAGGGGGGCTTGCAGGGGAGCACAAATGGGACCTGCAACTCCCAAACATGTGGATGGCTTTTCATTGTTCCCCTAAAGATGCTCTGGGCCCTGCTGAGGAAGTCTCTGTCCTGGTAGTGAGGACCAGAGAATGCCGTCCCTCGGGGAAAAGAGGGGCCAGCAGTAGAGATGGAGTTGGGTTCATTGGCTATCAAAGGTAGCAGCTAAGGATCCCTGAGTCCATGCAGGATGAGGGGCTCAGGAGCCTGGGGAGCGAAGCCAAGGCATGGCAGGGGCTCAGAGCACCAAGGCTTCCAGAATCCTTGGAGGACGCCGATCAGGAGGGGGGACAGTGATGGAGGGACTCCAAGGGGCCAGGCAGACTATCCCATGTGGATTCCAAGGGGGTTCAAGCAAGGGAACAGCAATCAAATACATCCTCCTAGTTTGTACTCAGGACCTTGGGTGGGCTCCTCTCATTTTAATGAAGTCCCCCCATTCTAATTTAATCCTCCCTCCTTTTTTTTTGAGACAGGTTCCCTCTATGTGGGCTCTCCTGGAATTTGCTATGCCGACCAGGCCCACAGAGGTCCCCCTGCCTCTGCTTCTCTGAGTGCTAGAAGGGAAGGCATGTGCCACCATTTCTGGCTCTAATGAGTTAATAGTTCATGCATGCTATGAAGGATGCAGAGAGAATAAGGTTATTCACTTGTAGCACGGGGACAGAGGAATGAATATTGTCCCAGGCTTTCCTGGGAGCCTATTAGAATGCAGGGCAGAAACATAACATACACTTGCCTAGCATAGGCTCTGTAGAAACCCCTACAGTGAGAGGACAGGATAGGTGGATGCAACGGTTAGTTTGTTAACTCCGCACAGTTCTGAAAAGAAAGTCTCAGTGAGGGACTGCCTACATCAGTTTGCTCTGTGGGCATGCCTGTGAATTGCTGTCTTAATTATGTTAATATGGAAAGACCTGCCCCCCCCCCCCCCCCCGTGGGCAGCACCATTCCCTAGGCAGGGATCCTGGACTGGGAAAATGAAGGAAGTGAGCCAAACACGAACAGGCATGCCCGCATTCATCCTCTCTCTGCTCTTGACTATGGATGTGACTGGCTACTTCAGGTTCCTGCTCTGACTTCCCTGCAGCGATGGGCTGACCTGGAATTGTAAGCTGAATAAACCCTTTCTCCCCCAAGCCACTTCTTAAAGTTTTGTTTGTTTGTTTGTTTGTTGTTGTTTTCTGAGACAAGGTCTCTCTACACAGCCCTAGCTGGCTTTACAGAGCTCCTCCTGCCTCTGCCTCCTGGATGCTGGGATTAAAGGTGTGTGCCACTATGCCCAGCTCTCTAAGTTGCTTTTAGACTAGGTGTTTTTATCACAGGAACAGAGCTAAAACTAAGGAGGATGGGTTTGGTGCAGGGTGGTAGGGATTTGGAAGCTCGGATGGTGAGCAGTGTGCTAAGTTCTGGCTCTTCGGGGCCAAGTTCACAGGTACAAACCCCAAAACTTGTTGCGCACTCTGTAGACTCGGGTTATTGTTCCTCACTGTAACTACTAAATCCCCAGCTCAGACAGGTTAACTTTGGATGTCAGGGAAGGGTAAATACGATGGCCATATTGCAACCGCAAGAGAAAGCTGGCCCCAACCACTGGAGGCTGAGGAGCCAGGAGGAGCCGTGCTGAAGGTCACCTTGGTTTTGACAGCTTCGAAGAACCAGGGACTCCTAAGGAAAGGCAGGCTATGCCATGAGTGATGAGGACATGGGCAATCCTCTGGGCCATCAATCCAGCCCCCAGCTCGTGTGGGAAAAAGCCCCCACACTGCAGCTACCTGATTCTGTCAGGACGAACCTGCTCAGGTGCAACGGGTGGTGGGCAATACAGGTATGTGGCTGCTCGCATCTCCCTGGTCGGCTGCAGTCAATCCCAGAGCTCTTGGGCCTGGGGTCTGGCCCTTGATCTCCCACAGCTGCCTCACAGTCTGGTGCAGAGCAACACAAGAGGTGTCAGGTGACCACTTGAGAGGCTAGGAGGGAATGCTGGAGCTAGAGGGAGGGAGGGAGAGGGAGAGTCAGGTGCCCAGGGTACAGGAGCCCTGCAGAGAGGAACACATAGGCCAAGCTGGTTTCACCTCTTTTTCCCTGCTGATGTCTGACCTCGAAATAGACCGGGAACTGAGTAACCTTGGAAGCAGGGAGGCGGCACATCAAGATGTCTGCTGAACAGGGGATGAGGTCTCACACTAGCAATCCTAGCAATCTTACTTCCCACCCTCACCCCCACCCTTCCTGTCAGTGGAAGGCACCCTCCTTGGGGGGTGGGGAGCTGCAGCAAGTCTGGAGGAAGCTCAGGGCACCTGTCTGGTAGGAACAGGGAAGGTACCTAACACAAGACTTATGCCCATGAATGTGTGCGGTCAGACACTGTTCCTTATGGGCACAGAAGCACCGTTAGTGACATTTCAGAGTGTCACTAGTGACCCCAGGCTGGGGATGTGTGGATGGTCTGACTACCCTCCTTTTGCTGGAAGCCGCTGTCCACCCCTTCTGTGACAGTCCTTGGCAAGCAGGTCCATGAAAACCAGAGCGGCCTGTGTGCCGACAAGGTTAGCACTGCGAGAGGCAGATCCCTGGGCTTCAGGAGACCTAGGCCTCTGCTAGGTTAGTCTGTCGAGGCTTAGGGCCTTCTGCAAGCTGGGCAACTGTTCTGTTTCTAGCCTGGAGTCCCAAGCCCTACTAATTACAAAACGTTATTAGCGTATTATTAGTGTACATGCCATAGTATGTGCGTGGAGGTCAGAGGAGCACTCTGGACTCATTTCTCGCCTTTCACCTTTATGTGAAGTTTTGGGGATTAACTCAGGTCACCAGAGTTTCATGGCAAACATCTTTAACTACCAAGCCATCTTGCATTCTACCCGCCTCCAGCCCATATTTTTGAGCATTCTGGTCATCGGGCCAGGAATCAGGCATTGAGCAGCAATTTTTAGGCCCTCATCCCTGAGGGGCAGCCAGAAGTCTCCTTAGAGGGTTTAGCTGCTGCTGTGGTTGGGGTGTCATAGCCTCTGCATCAGTGCTGTGGGGCTATGTGGCTGTTGTAAGGTGTCAGGACCTCTGAGCCCTGGGGCCATCAAGACTTCTCGGGATCATTTCTGGATCCATGCCCAAGGAAGCTACTGCTATGGATTGATCGGAAGACCCTGGTGGCTTGTGACCCTGCCTTCAGGATTCACACTCCCATAGCACCTGCTTAGCAACACCCTAGGCGGCACTTCCCTCTGTGCCTGAGGCTTGTTAAGATGTCCCTCCATCTTCTCGGCTCCTGCTCAGTAGTCACACGGCATCATTAATATGCACCTAATTGTTCAGCTCTGCATCTCGTCCTTCACACTCGTGCACCACACAGCTTTCTGCTGCCTGTAACCCCCTGGGCTTCTAAGGCTCCTTCTGCCTCTGCAGGGCCAGCTCTTGTGTGCATGCCTGGATTGCTTTGGGGACAGTGTGCAGGGCCAGTGCTGAGACACAGCTACATGGAGGAACATGCTTCTTGCTTTTGAGTGAGGGCATCGTCTCATTAAGCAATTACTGTTGCTTCTAGGGCCACCGTGCTGGGCACAAGCTGGAGTCATCTGAGAGGAGGGAGCCTCAAACCACAAACTACTTGCCTGAGATTTAGCTGTGGGCAAGCCTGTAGGCATTTTCTTAATTAGTTATTGATGGGGGAGGGCCCAGCCCATTGTGAGTGGTGCCATCCCTGGGCTGCTGGTCCTGGGTTCTATAAGAAAGCAGGCTGAGCAAGCCATGGGAGCAAGCCAGTAAGCAGCACCCCTCCAAGACCTCTGCATCAGTTCCTGGTTCCTGCCCTGATTGAGATCATGCCTTGGCTTCCCTGGATGGACTGTGGTTCAGGATCTCTCCAAGCTGCTCTTGGCTACAGTGTTGCATTGCAATGATAGTAACCCTGGCTAGGACAGTCACGATTTAGAAGGGTTCTCCTTACAACATGCATTCTGTAACAGAGTGAGCACAGCTGAGTGAAACAGTCCAAAGCCGGCAAGGCCAGCCAGTGTCATGGCAGGACATGTCTGTCTAGGGCAGAAGGAGCACCCCGGAGAAGGGGAATTTGGTGTAAGTTATAATCCTAGTTAGTAGGGTTTGGTAAGCTGGTCTAAAGGACTGCAGTCTTTTTCTCCCTACAAAATAAAGATGGTGTGTGTGTGTGTGTGTGTGTGTGTGTAAGGTATACAAACCTTAAAATAAAATATAAACCCAAAGTCACCAATTATAGCATTTCCTTAAATATATAAGGCAGGTGTCACGGCACATGCTTTTAATACCAGCACATGGAGGCAAGAAGAACATGGGCTCAAAGCTAACCTGGGCTATGTAGTAAATTGAAAGCCAGTCTAGACTAAATAGAAATATACTCTCAAACAATTAAACCAGGCAGGAGAGATGGCTCAGCGGTTAAGAATGTGCTTGCTTCTGCAGAAGATCAGAGTTAGGTTCCCAACACCCACACTGGGCGGCTTTACAACCCCCCGTGACTTCAGCTCCAGGGTGTCCAGTGTCATCTTCTGGAATCCACCACCATGTGCACTCACATGTACACATACTCCCTGTCCCCAACATGTACACAGAGGCAAGGTCAAAGGTCAGCCTGGTGGCTGGGGGAATACGGTACACAGCGAACGTCTTTACTCCCCAACTTTGCTGCTCATAAACAAAGAGGGCTCAAGTGTCAACTTGGTCCGTGAGCTGTGAGCACAGAAGCAGTCCTGAGTAAGCACACGGTGCAGAAGGCCTCGGCAGGGAAACACGCCCCGTGGTGACCTACTTGGAAGCTCCCCAACCTAACTGGTGAGTGTGTAGGCGTGGGAGAGGGTGTGGGGATATGCCATGACTCCGGATGCTTCCCCAGCTCAGGGGTCCATGTGTAGGCTTGGGTGGGGATGTCCCTGAGACTGCCCTTTGGTGGGCTCCTAATTATTGCCACCCAGACTTGGTATCTCTGGATACCCAAGCTGGGCTTTGAACTTCTGTACCCGTATACCGGAATGTCCAGTGTCTCTTTACACAATAGATGAATCCTAAAAGTTCCACTTCCCACGGCTCAGTCTTCATAGGGCATTTTAAATCCATCGGGGACTGCAGCATATCCTTTTGTGAAGTAAGGAACAATGAGCAATTACTCCCGTCTGTTTTACGTGTTAGATTTTCATGTACCGGGAGTTGGGTGCAAGACATTGGAACGCCTGTCTCCACACGCCTATGCATCCCTGAACTGGGGAATAGGGAGAAGAAAGGGCCCGACAGGTAGGTAAGGCAAGCCACTATCTCCCCAGGTGCCCCAGAGTGAACTGGCTCACTTTGGGGACATGCTGTCTGTAAAGCTGTACTAGTTTCTAAACAAAAGAGCCAGATTTGGGACACATGAGACACCCTAACAGGGCCAGGATGAGTGCTGGGGTGGGGGTGGGGCCTGAGTGTTCCCCTTTACCCCAAGGGACCCTGACTCAGAACTCATGAGTGGCTGGGTGAGGAAGCAGCTGAGGCAGAAGACTTGCTCAATGCCTCAGGATCCTGTGCCCCACAACTGGGGGCCCCAGGATCATGCAATGCCCTACAAGCTGGTGCATCAGGTACTGGCCGTGGCAGCAGAGAGACACAGGGCATGACGGATGGTGAGCTTAATGCCACCTGACAGAACCCGTGTCCCTGAGAGTGCCATTCAAAAATAAAAACAGCAGCCTTCCCACTGAGCAGGAGAAGGGCGCTCAGGCCCAAGACCCAAAGGGCTCAGTGGGGAAGGGGAGAGGGGAGTTGTTATAGTGTGGCTCAGGGGAGTGACATCAGGGTGTCCTCAGGAAGGAGAGGGTGGGCCTGGGGCCAACAGTGCACAATGGACAAGCAGGAACACAGAGGTCTGGAAGTCTGAGAGACCACAAGCAGAGTGACAGTGGCCCAGCAGGGTCCATGATGTCCCTTGAGAGGGGATGACTAAAGAAGCCAGTGCTGGAGCAAGTGATAGGTAGTCTGATGTCATTTAGAGAGGTGGTGGGGAGAGCGCATGCAGGCGCGCACACACACACACACACACACACACACACACACACACACACAAGGTGGTTCCTGTATGAGATGCAAAGCTAACTCTTGGGAAGAAAACCACAGGCCTGTTTCTGTGTTATTGATTTCCTGGTGAAGGAAAGAGACAAGTTAATCCTTCCACATTCATCATTCCAACCCGAGCTTGGCCACTGCCAGACGATAGGATTCACCTCACATTAGGCCTGAGAGCAGGCATCTGAACCTCCAGGGTGCAGGGAAGACGTTCAGTTCACCCTTCCTTCCCTGAGCCCCTAACTCCTGGGATGAAAGCAGAGGGTTCAGCACTGGTGGGGATACACTGGGTCTGGGGCTAGAGCCACAGCCTCTGAGTTACAGAACAGGGTCCTGGTCACAACTACTCTACACACCATCCCTGTGGGGCCGCCTGGGTTGGGAGCAGCAACCTGTCAGGAGGGAGAGTGTGGTGGGTGATCAACAAAACAAATCCAGGTTTGCAGGGCTGAATGAGGCATGCTGGGAGGGAGGGGAGGGGGGACAGAGAGAGGGAGGGATGGAGGGTGGGCATCCCTCACTATGCCCGTAAGGTCTCTGTCTTTTTAAGAAGTCACTGGGATGCCCTAAATCTGTAAGCACTGCCCTTCCACCTCAGGCACTGGGAATCGCCAGGTCCCCTTTCCATCCAGGGTCTGCACTGCACACAACTGTCCACCTGTTTTCTCCTGGAGTTTTGCTCTGGAGCCACCACCTCCACCACAGAGAACAGCCTGAGTAAGTGACAGCCTGGAGGTGCAGCGCTGTGACCTGGGGAGCGGCTGGGTCCTGTGACATCGCCGCTGCTCCCAAGTCTTACTTGTTCCTGGGTAATGTCCCTTTCTCACTGGTCCTGAAGGCCTCTAGGCCACTTCCTGCCCCAGAACGGGGTGAGGATGAATATTCAAGTGATCCTGGTGGTGACCCACTTATTGGCAGATGCTAGACAGCCCCAGGGCACCATGACCGCTGTACAAAGTACAAAGCAGTTCTGGCAGGGGAAGGGGATGTCCTTGGGAAGAGGCTCTCACTTCCAGCCCTGCTCGAGGTACTAGGAAAGCCCACTTTGCTCCCTGGGGATGAGCGGCAACTAGAGAGAAAGGCGGCCTCGAATCCACCTGAGGAGCACTGCAGCCCAGGCCCTGGTGGTACAGGGCCTGCTCTGGGGATGGCAAGCTGGTATTTCCCAAGCTGTACAGCACAGCCAGGGCTGCCCTGAAAACAGGGCACTTGTCCCGAGCCTGTAAGAGTACCTGAGGACAGCCCTACTGAGCCGGGCTGTCTGCCTCAGTCTGGGGACCCTGCAGAAGCCATTCTCTGGGATGACAACAGCGTGCCCTTGACGGTGTGACTCGGAAGCATACCGCCAGGGGTGTGGTGGAGCTCTCCTGTAATCCCAGCATTCGGGAGGTGGAGGCAGGAGGATGAGGAGTTTAAGATCAGATTCGGTGAGCTCAAGGACAGCTTACACGACAAGAGCCCCTAGCTCCAAAACAAAACAGTCTCTGAAAACCAACAGTGAACAATCCCCAGCAAGCCATGGCGAGCGGAGCCGAGCCTGAGCCGCGCTAGGGTACAGAGAGCTTTCAGAGCTTGGGCTGTGGGGTTTCCATACCGTCATTTAGAGGACACTTTGTCCTTGTCTGTCTGTGCCTTCAACATTCCAGGAAGAAACATTTGGGTTGAAAAGAGGAACTGCTGTTTTCAATGTCGAAAAGCGGGCCGTGCTACAGCACAGGGGCAAGCAGAAGACAGTGGCGGGACAGAAGGGCTGGGCAGGGCTACCGAGAAGGCTCAGGATGAACCCCTCAGGAAACCTACCAGGGTGACTGACAAGCAGCGCTATTCTGAGCTCGAGGTATCCTGAGGGGTCTGGGGAAGATGCCCCTCACCCACAGAGGGGACGGGGTATCTGCGGGTTGTGAATAGGCCGCATCTCCTCCCAGTTACCTATGCCCCAAAGGAGGACCTCACAACTCCTGTGGGGAACAAACTGGGGTCACCTTGTCCTGTCCCAAGGCAGCCAATAAAGGCCCCCTGTTCAACATGGCCAGTTTGTGGCTGGGTCTCCAGCAGGCTAAGCTCCGCTCTGCCATCTGCGCTCTGGCTCGGTTGGGCTGGTGCCTGTTGGTCTGCTCGTGACCCGGCAGCATCTGCCCACCTGTAAGAGGCCGATGCTGCCAGCCTTCCGCTCTCAGGGAGTCCCCGCTGACCCGTGGTGATCTCTGGGAGGAGGGATGGAGCTGGATGGAGAGCCAGGGCAAATGGCAGAAGGCTGAAAGTGTTGCTGGAACAAGGAGCTGCTGACAAGTGCCACCGCAGGCACGGGGTAGCGCACCCCGGGACAGAATGTGATCCCACAGGGTAGAGTGGCCCCGGATAGACCAGTCACATACAACCCACTGCTTCACTGGGACCTTAGCTCCTTGGCACTGTGGCATAGAACCAAAATACCACATATGGTGTACGCATGAGGGTGCACCCACCTGTATGTGAACATGTGAAAGCCAGTGACGTGTTCCTATATCAGTCCCCTGTCTCCTGTATCACCCTCCACCTTTTTTTTCCGAGGCTGGGTCTCTTGATGAATTTGGAGTTTACTGCTTTGGCTAGACCACTGGCAGGGATCTACTCAGATCCTTCAGCTCTCCCCTTCCATCTGGTCCTGGCCGTGCACTGGGGTTGGAAATGGATGCTTCCACCAGTGCAGCTGCAGGCCACCTGACACTCTCCCATTTCATCTTTCAGAGGAGCAGGGAAGGGGGCTGAGGACACAGAGACGGCCGAAGCAGATCCTGTAAGCACTCATGGGCAGCATGTCAGGACACCTGAGAGCACGCCTGAAGCAGCGGGTGAAGCAGGGGACTCTCAGCACTAGGACTCATGGGCAGAGCCACAGACACTGGGAAGAGGGGAGGGATTTCCCGTCCGTTAAGGGCTTTGGAAGGAAACTGGGAGCTGTAGTGGAAACGCTCCTTTCCTGGTGTACCCATGGTGCTGCTCACAGCCCAGCCCCAGAGGTAGATCCTAGCCCATCTACTCCCATTCTCTGTGAGCTTCTCAGGGGCTTCTTGAGCTGGTTTCCAGAGAACTCTGCAGAGTAAGCCACACTATAAAAGCCTGTTTCTTTACCCCGCAGAACAAAGTGTTTCAGAATAGCAATGAAGACAGTTATCCCTAAGTCCCTTTAAAGCTGCAGGTCTGGGACAGCATCATTTACCTGAGGTGATTTATATGTGGGGTGGGAGGGCGCTTTCAGCCTCCCCCAACCTGCTCCCTGCTCTGATAGCTAGCATTTTGGGTGGACCTCGATGAACAGCACAATCAGACAGGCCAGTGGTGAGAGGCAGGCTAAAGCTTCGGGAAGGGACAGACCACTTGAACTTGAATGATGAAGAGTCCAGGATACAGGATGTTGGACCTACTTCTGAGATCCAAAGAGGCTATTTGCTAAGGTCTAGCTCCCCTTAGTTGGGAGGGAAAGATGCCCTGATCATCTGCCAGGAGACTCGAGCCTGGGGAAAGATGCCGGCATTTTTGCTATCTTTTCTCTTGTTCCTTGGTAGATTTGGGTGTGGCACCAGTGGGGTGGGGGCATACAGACAGACACAATCCCTGGCACTTGGTGTCAGGAGGCTGTGAGCTCTACTGAACTGCAGACCCTGGGAACCACCTGCAAAGCCGCAAAGCAACTTCCAAGATGACTCCTGAACCGGCAGCCCTCTAAGCTGGGAGAAGTGCACAGGTGACATGAAAGTTCTGGGCAGGCTGGGGCTTGGCTCTGATCATGCCTACTACCCAGAAAGCATGTTCCTGGGGGGCCGCTAATCTTTCCCTTCCTTCTCTGAAGGCTTAGCCTCTCAGGCCTGGAGGGCTTGCAGGCACCAGGACAATTAGCTCCCTGAGTTATAAGCACAATATCTGGGAGATGAAAGCAGTAATTAATGCCTGTCTCCTTTCCCGAAGGCTTCCCTCTGTTCCGTCAGAGTTATTGAGACTCAGGGAGGGAGGCTTCCATCGTGTGGAAGGTTTCGAGACAAAACTGAAGGGACAATTTACCAAAGCAATAACAATGCTCCTGAATAATTCACCAAGCAAATGGCAGCCACCAATACCCCCTGCGCTCAGTGTGGACTATGCGTATACCACAGCTGGGGCGTATACCAGGCGGAGTGTGAGGACCCGCCAGAGCCCTGCTCCTGTCATTCCTCCCTGGATCACCCAGACACCTCAGTCTCCCGCTCACACCCGGGGAGGAATGGATTCAGAGGACTTTAGTGAGTGCTTTTGTCTTGATCGTGGTACACCGAAATGCTAAGAGGCTACCAAAGCCGTGGGCGCACCTCTGCTTGGCCCCTGGCTGCCTGGTGGGTTCATGTGCCCTTCCCCAAGGCTGGAGAGGTGGACCTGGCCACCAGATAATTTCATCTGCTGTTGATTCCTGTCCGACTTTCGATGGCAGGGTCAGGGATGACATTCTACGAGCACACAAAGTCCTGGCCAGGGGAGACAGACCATGGAGTGTTGGCTCCAGAGACAGACAAGACAGCCTCGAGGTTCCATCAGGAGCCCGCTTAGCCAGAGATAAAACCCATTCGGCAGTCCCTGGGATTAACAAATCCAGACCACAGCAACAAAGCCGGCGGAGTCCGTAGAACCGTGAGCCGGAATGGGGCTGACCCAAGTCAAGAGGCCACCAACACAAAGATCCTGCTCTCTCCTCACCCCTTCACATCAGTCCAGCAGCCATGGCCGGGACTGAGCAGCTCCAGAGCACCTGACCACGTGCCAGGGCAGAGAAGAACCAAGTCGGGGCAGAAAGCACAGAGATAAGAAGGTGAAAAAGCTGGAGGGAGGCGTTTCTGAGCCCGCCTCTGAAGCAGGCAGAGACAAATGGCCTCTGGTGCTGTGTCGTCCTATTATCTGAGTCCTGTCTGGTGTATTAGTCAGCTCCACCCCCACCATACCACAGCACGAAGCAACCAAGAGTAAGGCAGGCCATTCATCTTCTTCCCTCGTCCGTGGGAAGACAGGAAGAAGGCTGGGCTAAACCCAACCTGCCTGAGGAGGCTGTCTGTGGAAAGGGTCAACTGTTAACAACAACATGTCTCTCCTGTCACAAAACCCAACGCTTGCTTGTATGTACCTTGCTGGCGTGGAGTAAGGCCGAGACATGGGAAGTCTCTGGAATGCAAGACCTTTGCCGAGTACCCCTCTAACTGCCTAAGTGCACAACAGACTGCTAGCCTGAGCCTGGAGGCCCACTCCATGCCACACGTGCCTTTGCGGCTAAGACCTCACTCCCGAGCCCGGAAAGAAAGACGTTTGAATGCTTTCCGCCGTTCACGCTTTCCGCCATTCACGCTTTCTGCTGTTCACGCTGGCCTTGTGTGCCCCAGCCGGGGAGAGGACACTCACCAGATAGATCCGGTAGACATCCACCCGGCGCAGGGCCCCCCAGCACAGATCGGTGTCGTTGTATCTAGCGTCTGTATCCACGCCGCAAGAGTCATTTCCAGAGACGCTGCTGAAGAGAGCAATGGCAAACCGGGGCTCAGCATGGGCAGGGAGAGAGAGTGGGGCTGCAGCTCGTACTTCCCACAAACCACCACTTAGGACAAGCCCCGCTTGGTCATGCAGCACAACGGCTCACAGGTCTAGAGGTACAGACCGTGCCTTTGGAGGACAGAGGGCACAGCTCGCCCTGTGGCGAAGAAGGGCCCTGGGTGTGACGTTCCTTAGGGTATGGGTTTATTTAGGGCTGTGCTTCTATGGAAGACCCTCTGTCCTGCTAGTGGGGCGGGCCCGTGGGTCTGCAGCCAACCTGAGGATGGAAGATGAGGGGGTACTCACCAGGTCACCTGCATGAGGGACACGGGCACGGCAGCCGCGTAGATGGCGAGGTCTCCGTACAGGTAAGTAATGATGCAGAAATAGAACAAGTTGACCCCCACTGAAAGCAACAAAGTCACAGGTCAGGGAGCCAGAGGCAGACACGTCTGCGTCCTTTTTTGACGCCTGAGTCTTTCTTTACTGCTTCCGCTGTTCTCAGTTCTTCAGGCCATTTGCCTTCTACAAAAAGTGGGGAAAAAAAATGACCCCAAATTCCTGTTTCTTATTCTGGCTGGCTACACTGTGAGGCTGGCAGGAGATGCATCAGTTTGGGACTGGTGCCTGCGAGATTCGTCGAACCTGAAGATCAGAGAGAGGAATCAAATCTACACCGGCAGGCTCAGTGGGTGAAAGCATTTGTCGCCATGCCTGATGACCTGAGTTCAGTCCCTACAGTCTATGTGATAGAAGAAGAAAAGCAATCTCAGCAGGTTGGCATGTGCCTCAACACGCATGCCCCCAACCCCAAACAAAGGAAATAGTGTAAGTAATAAATAAATAAATAAATAAATAAATAAATAAATGGATTTGGGTACAAAGATCCAGGCCTGAGCCCTGGAGAAGCTTGGGCTAACACCTAAGGCCAACACACGGTCCCAGACAACCAGCTCCAAACTTGCATCCAGACTAAGTGCTCAACTTCTGGATGCCATGCTGCTGGTTTCTCTGAGAACAGGCAGATAAACAAAGTGACAGCTTCCTTCTAATCCTGGTGGCTCAGAACAGCCCACAGGTGCCCGGGGAAAGCTCGGGACTTGTTAGTCCTGGCTATGTGAGGTCAGCTATGTTTCTTGGACTCCTGATGGCCAGGAAAACAGAATTTAAAAACATGATCCCACAAAGGCATGGCACAAGCTGCTGCTGCTGCTGCTGCTGCTTCTTTCTTCTTCTTCTTCTTCTTCTTCTTCTTCTTCTTCTTCTTCTTCTTCTTCTTCTTCT
>NC_034603.1:82339490-82369094 GCF_900095145.1 Mus pahari | reverse complement strand
TTTGCCAGGCACTGGCATAGCCTCACAAGAGGCCGCAATATCAGGGTCCCTTCAGCAGAATCTTGCTGGCATGAGCATTAGTATCTAGGTTTGGATGGCACGAGCTTCTTAAACATGACAGGTGTTGTATCCTTCCCTGACAAGTCAGTATTGACCTTGATGTGGCTTGAAGCTCCTGGGGCTGTCTGTCACTCATGACCCCAGGCTCTAGGTACAGCCCACTCCTTTCCTCTCAGATGGCCGATGCCCTCAGTGGGAAGGCATGACTGCCTCCAGCCGCTTCCTCCCACCCTCCAACAGCTACAGCGTTGACTGTTTATGAACTGTCAGCCCTCCTTGATCAATAAAATTTCATTACTAGACACAAAGTAGGAGGATCAATGAACTTCCCGAAAGGACATTAATGTCTGAGCCTGGCATTTCTAATGACAAGGAATGAGCGTGGAGCCCTGGGGAGCCCTTTGTGGAGGGTGCAGCTCCGCCACAGGTGATGAAACAACCTGGTGGTCTAAGTTATTGAACAGAGCAGAGCACGGTGGGCCCTGAAACCAGACACGCTGTCTCGTTGTCCTATATGCTCGGGACAGGATGCTCTGACGAAGGGTTACCAGCTTAATGTCCCCAATGACAAGCCTGAGAAGCCCTGCAGGAGGTACCAGGGGGCTCGTCAAGGGCTGAGGCTGCTCCCACACAAATGTGCATATTTTTATGGGATATAGGCAGACAAGACAATACAAACTGCTAGTGCATAGAAATCTTAAGGCCGGGCGTGGTGGTGCACCCTTTAATCCCAGCACTCAGGAGGCAGAGGCAGGCGGATTTCTGAGTTTGAGGCCAGTCTGGTCTACAAAGTGAGTTCCAGGACAGCCAGGGCTATACAGAGAAACCCTGTCTTGAAAAACAAAACAAAACAAACAAAACAAAACAAAACAACAACAACAACAACTAAGAAATCAGGGCAGGCGTATTGGCCCTGAGTTTGGATCTCCAGCACTCCGTAACAAAGCCAGACATGCTCCTGTAATCCTAGCACTGTGGGTGGGACCGGCTGGTCAGCCTCGCTGCATCTGTGAGCCCAGGTTCAGTGCAGGACCTTCTCTCAAAATAGAGGAAGATGCCTGATGTCAAGTCTCTGGCTTCTACACACATGTATGTGTGTCACGCACATACACAGATATGCAAACAAATAAGAAGGGAAATGAGGGCGGGCTACAGAACATATCACCGAGCGAGATGGTTTAGAACGAGTGAGATGGTTTAGAACGTGTGTGAGTTCTCCCACTAAAGGGCAGTCGGTTTTTTCCAACACTGAATTTGGATAACGCTGAGTAGCTCCCAGGAGAGGATACTTATGTGCTCTCCCTTGGTGGGGGCTAGAAGAGGACAAAGGAAAGGCACAAATGTGGCCTCAACACAGCCACACTGGCTTTGATGGATCACACAAACCTCTACCAGGCTGGCCCAGAGAGGAGAATGGAGCCCGCTGCAGCCAGCCTGTGCCCACGGTCACCCTTCCTGGACCAATCACCAATCTGCACCTTGGATGGCACACTGAGCGCTTGGTGTTTAGTTCCAAGTCAAGTAGGTTCCCATTTCTGCAATCCTCCCCCGCACTCCACAGCCACACGCAAGACCAGAACTGACAGAGGTGCCCCACTTGGCAAATGGGGAGGCTTTGGCAGAGGGGCATAAGGTCTTCTATGTCAGCTTAGAAAGAAGGGCTTACGGAAGCTGTGCTCCATGCCTGCGGAGGTAGGGACAGCAAAGGTCTGTGCACTACTAAGTATTAAGCTCTTTAAACAGCTCGGTTTCCAAAAAATAAGATTTGTCACAGAGACAGAAATGGCTATCTCTGACAGATACTGGCGTCAGGTGGACACCTGCAGGTTGTAGCAAATGCCAGCCAGGAGCAAGCAGAGCCCGGAAGGCACAGTTGCCTCAGCTCTCCAGTGCTCCATTACCGCTGGGTGACATCAATGCGGGCTTCTAGCTCCCTCTGCTGGCGACAGGGGGCAGGTGCTCCAGGCGGAGTCTCTGTGGGCCACTGGCTCCTTTAGCTGGAAGGGAACTAGGACTCCGGACCTGTCTGTACTGGTCAGATGGATAAGCCTTGCTCTTCAGGCCAGCGCGCATCCAGGAACCCCAGAAGATAACAGAAGGCTGGCCAGGCCTCCCAGCAAAGGCTGCTCTGCTCCCACCCACCCGCCCTGCCCTTCAACATGGAGCCCCAATACGAAGGCCAGGAGTTTCAGCAAGGGTCGCACGTGCCCGTTCCACACACCGTCCCAGAGTGACTGTTACCTTTATTGAAGAACATGGAAGCCATCTGTCCCATTTCCACCCGGTCTGTGATTTCAAAAAGGTTGGCAGATGAGCGTCTCTCTGTGGGGCCGGAACAGACAGGACGGTGGTTGTTCACCAGGAGAGCTCGGAAGGGGGCTGCCTGAACTCTGGGAATTCTTTAGAACAACTGTATCAGCAAGCTGCTGCTTCTTCTCCCCTCAAGCCCGGGTCCTCGAGCGTGCCAGCCAGCTAGGCCGTCTTTACTGAGATACACTTCCTGGAAGTGCTAATCTTCCTTCTAGTCTTGCTTCAAGCATTTGAAGTCTTTTTGATTTCTTTAGTTATTTTGTGTGTCTGGTACTGGGGATGAAGTCTGAGCTCAGGGCACACTGGGGAATTATATCACCAGCAAGCTGCACCTCCCCAGCCCCAAGTCTAAAGAGAATCCAGGCATGCTTCTTATGGGGACAGACGGTGCCCCTAACTCTGGCCAGCACAGGACGAGACAGTGAGGTAAGGGTGTGTGTGTTTCGGGTGGGGGTGGGGGTGGGGTTGGGGGGTGAGAGATGAAGCCAGAGACTTGGGCAGACGGACGTAGGCAAACCCTGTAACTGTAAATTATTTCAGTAACTGTAGAAGGGCAGGGACTAAGGCCCAGAGCTTAGGTAATGTGCCAATCCATACACAGGGGACAGAGGCGAAGCCAGCAGAGGATGCTCTGCTCAGGATCCCTACCCCACAGGCCTTCTGAACTGACACTTCAGAGGCTGTCTGCGGGGAAACTCCCCAGGAACCGCTCTACAAAGACAGGGAGCCCTGCGGACCAGCAGCCCAAGACTTACGCACGGACAGGATGGGGCGTTTCTCAGCCCTCTCGTAGTTGTCTTGGCTGAGGAGGTCACTGTCTGAGGCTGTGGATGAGTCTTCGTCATCCTCTTCCTGGGAGACAGTAGGATGGACGAGGAGGAAAAGGGAGGAGAGAGCTGAGTATGGAACGGTAAGAAACCCCAGCTGACCCTGGCCCTTGCCTGCTCATTCCTTCCAGAAGGTGTCCCTTGGAGGCTCTGGGTGTCCTGTCACATCAGAAGATGAAGACAGGAGCATCCCTGGGACAAAGGTTCAGAATGAACGAGTGAGCTCCAGGTGGCTGTGTGAGGGACAGCAGCTACCATGTGTGTCCCTTGAGCTGTATGTGACTACTTCGTTGCAGCTAAAACTTGGGCCAGGGCTGCAGGGGAGGTCTGCAGGTGTGTGTAATGGGGTGCACAACTGAACAGAGGCACCGCCTTGAGGACGGGGTGTGGGTGTGGGGGGTTGAGGGAGTGCTGGGGGGCAATGCACACACCTTGTGGGTCTCCATCCTCTTCCATCGGATCTGGGCATTGGCTGCAGCCATGGCCTCCATCGCAAAGGTGGTTGTCACAAAGCTGAGGGGGAGACCACATGTTAATGGCATGAGAGGCAGCAGGAAGTAGAATCTGACCCAACCGACAAATTCTCAACCGCAGCACTCTCTCCTCCGAGAGGGTCCTCCCTGGCTAAAATCCACAGTTCGGGGCCAGCGAGGTGGCTCAGTGGGTCAAGGTGTTTGCTGCCATGCCTGATGACCTGAGCTGATCACTGAGACCCACATGAAGGACAGAGAGAACCCATTCCTACACACACACACACACACACACACACACACACACACACACTCTAAATGTAAAGGAGAAATTAAAAGCGTCACTGTGTACACCAAATGACTACCTTGCCTCAAAGTCACTGCCGACATAAGCGCCTGTCTCCTGCGCAGGAGAGGGCTATGAAGTCAGCAGAAGGAAGGGTATACTGGCTGGGTTTATGTCAACTTGACAGAGTTCAGAGTTAACTGAAAAGAGGAAACTTCAACGGAAAAAGCCCTCCATACGATCCTGCTGTAAGGCATTTTCTCAATTAGTGATGAATGTGAGAGGGCCCTGCCCATTGTGGGCGGTGCCATCAGTGGTCCTGGGTTCTATAAGAAAGCAGCTGAGCAAGCCATGGATGGGGAGCAAACCGGTAAGCCAACCCCCCCCCCATGGCCTCTGCATCAGCTCCTGCCTCCAGGTTCCTGCCCTGTGTGAGTTCCTGTCCTGACTTCCTTCAGAGACGAACAGCAAGGTGGTAAGATGAATAAGCCCCTGAGGAGGACAGAGGGTGACTGCCCAGGCTGGGGTGGAAGAGGTGGCACTTAGCTAGGCGAGGCAGCCCTGTTACCCGGAAAGGGCCTGCTGGGGCAGACACAAAACCTGAGGTGGCGGGCTGATTCACAAAGGGGCCTCTTACAGCTTCTAGAAGGGCAGCAGGCAACTTTCCCTTGCTGCCAGAACAGAGCAGTGGCCAACTTTCAATTTCACACTAGCGTGAGGACCGTGGGGACGGAGGCTGAAAGCGTACCTCGGCTCTGGGGTCCAACCCCTGTTCCTTTGGCAGCACCTTCACTTCCTAAACAATTTGGCTCAATTTTAAGATAGTGTGGACTGTTTCTCTAAAGGGAGACTGGGAAAAGGTAATAGATGCTTCCCCACAGTCCCAGGGCAGCTGGAACACCCTATGCTTCCATTCACAGTAGACACGGGGTGCTGCCTTCGGCTGCTGCAACCCTGGGTGTGAATCTGCTAGGGTTGACATTTTTCTAAAGACTTTCTGAGGACTACACAGCTCTGTCCCCACACCCTCCAGTAGTGACAGCAACCAGCAGTAAATGCTAAGCCCTACAATCAGGTGGAAAGGGACCTGCCCGGCTGCTCACAGCTAAACTCACATCCCTCCATCAGAGGGTCAAGGACCGGAGGCGGGGCATGAAGCCTGGGTAAGCCCAGGAAGGTTTCTCATTATCTCACCTAACTGGTCCTTCTAAGGACTCTGCATTTCCACGCCTTACTGGAAGCGAAGCTGAAATCAATCTTAATTAAGGCATATGAAGGCTCCTTACGTTCCGCAGAGCCAGCTCATTGATCACATTCAAACATAAAGGGCTTAGCAGAGTGGGGAATGGCAGCCCCTACCTGGGGGCCTCCAATAACCATTCTCCATTCAGCTGGCTGCCTGTACTGAGCCTTTAAAGGGGACACAGTGACTTGGACAAGAGTTCTTGAGTTGCCAGAGCATAAAGTGTGTAATGAGCCAACAGTACTCAGAGGTTCACCCCCAAGGGTCCCCAAAATAAGTGACAAAGAAACCGCAAACTTTGGGTGTGATCCCCACCCATGAGCCACTTCTGGGTCTGTTCCCTTCAGCTTTTATCTCTGCTTCGTTCTCTCTAGGGTGCTCTTCTCCTCAAGCCTCTGATGTGGTACAGCTCCATCTCGTACCCCCAAACCCCATGCTTCAGCCCCTACACCCCAGGTCCCCACGCCCCCAGACTCACAGGCTCACACCCCAGTTCCCCATTCCCCCATGCCCAGGGTCCTACTTAAACCTGCAGTCTCCCCATCTCCCCAGCCCCTCTTCTGCTCTTTTTCTCTTATTACCTTGTAACTTGCTCTTCAATTTATTCTGTGGGAAGTCCCTAACACGGAGGATGGTGTAGGAGAAGCTCTGCCTCCCAGGGGGATACTCCTTGGAGGAGTCTCCAAGCTTCCCTACCACATTTTTTTTTTGTGTGTGTGTGTGCACATGCATGCGGGGTGGGTGGGGACGGGGTGGCATCTATTATGTAGCTGAGCATGACCTTCCAGTCCTGTTTGTCCTTCCGCTGCTCCAGCACTGGGTGGGATTACAGGTGTGCACTGCCCCAACTGTTTTTAAGTTTTATTTATTATATATGCATGTATATGTATACACACATATTTGCCTACATGTATATATGTGCACCATAAAAACTGTACACTGCCCATGGAGGTGAGGGCATCTGACCCCCTGAACCAGAGTTACAGAGGGTTGTGAGGCACCATGGGAACCGAACCCAGGTCCTCAGCAAAAGCAACGTGTGCCAAGAGCAATGTGTGCTCTACACTGCTGAGCCATCTCTGCAGCCCTGACTTCCCACCTCTTTAACATGGGTTCCTACCTGGTGGAGGGGGAGGACTTGCCTTGCTCTAATGACAGCTTGGGCCACTGTGATGGGACTTCAGACTGACAGGGGAATCCCCAGGAGGAGGCTCTGTCTGCTCTGAAGCACCAGCTGCCAACCCCTCCAGCATCTATCTGGTCAACAAAGCCAGTATTCGAGAAGGCCTGGGCGGGTGGGGTGGACACAAGGCAGGTCCTTAAAAAACTGACTGCCCCATATATGTGTATGTATGTGTGCATGCATAAATACACACACGTGTATATACGTATGTATGTATGGGGAACATCCGAATATGTGTGTGCCTGTAGTAAGTTACCTTAAGCAAATCTAAACTGCAAACTGATTCCCTAGCCAGCCTTTTCAGTGGTTAGGTGCTGTCTTCTCAGAGAGCAAGGACTGATAGTTAAAGAGATAAAACTCGGAGGAAGGAGTCTGATAGTCTGTCAGGACTAGCTGGCCACTGCCTTGTGAGACACCCCTGGGGCTTGTCTGTCTGTCTGTTGTCCTGGCTTAAGTGCTTAGGGCTGCTACTCTGTGCTGTTAGCAAAAGGCCCTGGTGACCTTTGGATCCACTGTCTTTGCTCTGGGCCACCTAGCTTAAGACACACTACGTGTATGAAAACAGTGATCTTCCAACTCCTCAAGAGCTCTTTCCTGTTAATTAAGAGACATCCAGGTTCCCTGGGAGGACTTCCTCCAGTTCTGTCCCCAGCCCCCAAGTGGCAGCCCCCATCCCCAACCCCCACAGCTCTTACCTCATAAAGCCTACGAATACCAGCAGGATGAGACTGACGAGCCACCCGGCAGTGGCAAAGGCCTTGGGCATGGTGAGCGCACCTGTGCCCACGATGAGGTTAAACATGTACACCAGCCCGACCTGGAACCGACAGGAGCAACGTTCAGCCAGGGGATCGACCTCTGGATAACATCACAACTGTGAAAGCCTTCCTGGGTCTTCACCAGGGAGACAGGAGAGGTATGGCACCGGCGTCGTAAGAAACCACAATCTGTAGCCAGGTGTTGGGAAGCCACACATTTGCCTGCACACCCGGAGGACAACAGCCTCTCCGTCTCCATTCTTATCGATTTCGGTCTGTTCAACCTGGCTGGGGCTCCCTGAAGACAGAGTCACAGGTAGGACACTGACCTCAGAGGTGGCCCATCTTCTTCTGTACCAGCTCTTGCCATGTCCACTGAATGGTGACATCCACCCACATACCTATGTCCTTCTCTCCATACCAATTGTGGCTTTGTTGTTTTGTTTGTGACAAAGCCTTATTATGTAATCCTGTCTAGCCTAGCATTAAGTATTCCAGGTTGGCCTTCAACTCATGGCAATCTTTTTGCCTCAGCCTTCCAAGTCTTAGGATTACCATCATGCGTTACCAAAGTTGACTAGTTCAGAATTTAAAACAATAGCAAAACCGATCGGGCCAGAGAGCTGGCTCAGTGGGTAAAGGTGCTTGCTGCCAAACCTGATAACCCAAGTTCAAGTCCATGGGCCCACTGACTCCTGCAAGTAGTCTTTTAACTGCCACCCATGAGTACATGCATGTGCACATACTGTATAAATAAATACAAATATAAACCCCGACACAGTTCACATGCTACAAAATTGAAGTCAGAGGACCTCGCCGGACCCTGCTCAGGTTATCTTGGGCTTGACACTACACCTCTGGCCTTCTTAATTGTAAGTCAGGCTTTTTACAAGTGACTGTGGACAGCAGACACATTCTTACATTGACTGTCACTTTGAAGCCAGCGTGTACCTGGCTAGAGTAAGTTAGCTAGCTCAGCTCACTTAGCCATTCAGTCATTCCTGAGCCTCTGGCCTGCCCAGTGCTTGGAGATGTGGATTCAATGGGACTAGACAGACACACCCCTTCACCTGATAAAGCTGTAGACTACAGCGGGGAGAGACAATGAGAACAGAGGCGCAGATTACACTGAGAGAAGGAGGAGGAAGAGAAGAACTGTGGCTTTGTTTCAAGAGATAATGTAAAGAGCTTTAGGTAAATGGCGCTCAGCTGGCTCGGATGGCCCACTCTTGCAATGCCAGCATTTGGGAGTTTAAGGAGAGAGGGACATGGATCTGGCCAACCTAGGATTCCCAATGGGATACTGTTGGAAGAGGAGGAGGGGGAGGAGGAGGAGGGGAAGGAAGAGGAGGAGGAGGAGGAGGAGGAGGAGGAAGACTGATCCCCTTGAGCCTGTGTAACCAAGGAGAGAACCAACTCCCCAAAGTTGTCTTCTGACCCCCACATGTGGGTTGTACCGCACATCTGTTCTATGCACCTCCCCCTTCACAAGGGAATAAGGTCAAGGGGAGAAACTTCCAGCTACAAAGGCTTAGAGTGGGAGAAGTGGGGGGACACAGGGCCTTGAACATGAGGTTTAAGGCGACACTGGGACAGATGGTTGGGGATAAGGACTTTATGAAGAGTTACTAATGCTATGGCTAGACAAACTGATAAACGACAGCATGGTGAGGGCTCTGAAGAAGAGTCCGGTCCCCCATGGCATGAGAGGGGGGTGTCTTACAGCATTTAGGATGGGGACGGCTCCACAGTGTAGTCTGCAGTCAGGCTCTCTGCCTGCCACACTGCAAGGAAAGGGAGATGTGTGGCTACCCTCTTGTCCTCAGGTGAGAGACCCTGGCACCTCAAAATCTGTTAGCTAGGGGTTCACAATGTCCGGATCTGTGTGAGGGGAGGACCCCTGTAGGAGCTGGACTCTGACATCATATTCTTACAGGTGTGCGTAGGGCTTTCTGGCAGTCACACAGCGGCTACAGTCGGTCAATCAAGCCACAGAGGACACAGGCTCTTGTGGAAATGATGGGGGTGCCACAGTGTGAGGGTCGGAAACAAAGGTGACAGGCCAAGACAGTGCAGAGGGTCCTCCATCTTGCATTCTTGCTGAGCTAGGCCCAGGTTTAACAAGAACCTGATCTCCTTGATAGAGAATTCTGGGAAACCAAGTAATTCTATTCTAGGAACCAAAGGTCAGGATGGCCTAAGTTATCTTAGCCTGTTTGTGCGGAACCTCCTCCAGATAACCGCTTATCTTAGCTTCTTAGTGTCTGTTAAAACTGCCTGCTTCAAACTGCTTACTCTGCGAAGCCCCCACCCCCCAACCCCAGCAGATGAGCAAGATGTCTGGACAAGGTTTCTGTCCTTTAAAATCCCATGATCTGGACACTTGGGGCCACACCTAGGTACCTGTCCTGTGTCATGTTGTAACCCCCTCATCACTGGGGTGTGGTCCCAGTCAGCTGGCATAAAGACTTTCAATTGGCTATGCACTGTGTCTGAGAGGCCATCTCTGGTGGGCTCCCCATAGGCACTGAGAATAGATCCCAGCGGAGCCCCTGACATCTTCTAGATTCTACCCAGCTTTACTCCCCGCCTAACCCTTTTGAGATAAACACCAAGCAGAGGTAGGGACTTCTGAGAGGCTTCTCACGGTGGAAGCAAGGCAAAGGACTTTAAGAACGTGACATAGGCTGGAGAGACGGCTCAGTGGTTAGGAGCACAAGCCGATCTTCCAGAGGACCCAGGTTCAATTCCCAGCACCCACATGGTGGCTCACCACTGTCTGTAACCCCAGTTCCAGGGGATCTGACACCCTTCTCACAGACATACATGCAGGTAAAACTCTTTAATTTTAGTTTTATTTTATATGTGTTAAGAGTAGGGCTGGTGAGATGGCTCAGTGGGTAAGAGCACCTGACTGCTCTTCCGAAGGTCTGGAGTTCAAATCCCAGCAACCACATGGTGGCTCATAACCATCCGTAACAAGATCTGATGCCCTCTTCTGGAGTGTCTGAAGACAGCTACAGTGTACTTACATATAATAAATAAATAAATCTTTAAAAAAAAAAAAACTAAAAAAAAAAAAAAAACACTTCAACAAAAAAAAAAAAAAGTAAGACTAGGCAAAAACTTTATGGGAGAATTAAAAATTATAAGAAGCACTTGCAGAAGCCAGGCACAGCACTCAGGAGATCTGAGCTGAAGGCCAGTCTGGTCTATAGAATGAGTCCCAGGACAGCCAGGGTTACACAGAGAAACACTGTCTTGAAAACAAACATTTGTCGGGTCGGGGAGATGGCTCTGTCGGGGAGATGGCTCTGTGGTTAAGAGCACTGGCTGTTGGTTGAGAGGATCTGGGTTCCAATCCCAACACCATGTGATGGCTCACAACCTTCTACAGATTCAGTAGTTCCTCTGACAACCTTTTCTGGCTTCTGTAGGAACTGCAATCATATTATGCACATATATACATTCAGAGAAAACGCGTAGCAATTTTTGATTTAAAAAAAGGAAACTAGGAAACAGACTTCTAGAAGTTGTTTGTCCTGCTTTGATGCTATTTTTGGGTCCAGAGTAAACACTGTGAGTCCACTGGGAGCCCAGCAGTGCCCGGCAGGGGATCCTTTGCCATCTGTGGGCCTCGGCTGTCTGGGAGCATCCTACATACTCTTTACCTTCGGGAAAAAGGTACTCAGTGACCATAGGTCATGAGGAACAGACAAAAGGAAGCCACCCTCAAGTCAGCCACAGGCCAGGTCAAGAGGAGCTGTGGAAAGGGAAAAGGAGGTCACATGACAGGGGGGAGGGGGGCAGAAAGTGGAGGAATGAGGCCCTGCTGTGGTCTCTGAAGAGCAACCCACACATGCAGGCTCCCCCCCCCCCCCCACTTCTCTGTGTGCTGAGCTAGGGAAGGCACAGCCCTGCAGCTCTGTGCCCTGGAGAGCTTAGTACAGTGTTCTGTCTGCCTGCATCCCCTCCACCAGGAGATGCCCAGGACACCTATGCACCATCTCTCAGAGTGTCCCCTCTGATGGCAGTCAAAGGAGTCAGAAGGCAGCAATGGATTTAAGACCGTAGGGCTGCGCAGATGACTCAATAAAGAAGTGCTTGTCATGCAAACCCGAGGTTTGGGGTTTACTCTGGAGCACCCACATAAAAACCAGGGGCATGGTGGTACAGTACTTTAATCCCAGTACTCAGGAGGAGAAGGCAAGTTTATCTCTATGAATTCGACGACAGCCTGGTCTAAATAGTTCCAGGCTAGCCACTGTCTCAAAATAACAACCAAGCCGTGCAAGTGTTACCCCAATCCTAGGGAGGTAGGTGCAGGGGGACCCTTGGGACTTGCTGCCCAGCTGGCCTAGCTGATCAGGCAAAGCACAGGTTCAGGGCACTACTCTTGCAGAGGACCAGAGTCTGGTCCCCAGCACCCACGTCAGGCAGCTCACACGCACCTTTAATTCACTTCAGGGAATCTGCAGGAGATCTTGCCAACACACAGACACGGATAACACAGTTAAAAAAAAAATTTAAAGAGACAGGGAAGAAGGGAGAGAAGAAGGAGGGGAGGGGAAGAGGGAGAGCGACAGAGACAGGAGGGAGCAGTGGGGTCAGTGTGCCACTGGAGAGATGGATCAGTGGTTAGAGCACTCGCTGCTCTTGCAGAGGTCCTGGGTTCAGTTCCTAGCACCCACATGACAGTTCACAACCATCTGTAACTCTAGTTCTACAGGATCTGATGTCCTCTTCTGGTCTCTGTGGGTACCCAGGTACATGGTGTATAGACATACGTGCAAGCAAAATACCCATACACATAAAATTTAAAAACAAGAACCAACTCACACATGTTGGTGCTCATGCTCACATACACACACACACACACACACACACACACACACACACACGCCACAACCACACCCCAGACTTATTCTTCTAGGATGGTAGATTAAGAAACCCTAGGGTAGCCGAGTGGTGGTGGCGCATGCCTTTAATCCCAGCGCTCGGGAGGCAGAGGCAGGCGGATTTCTGAGTGCGAGGCCAGCCTGGTCTACAAAGTGAGTTCCAGGACAGCCAGGGCTACACAGAGAAACTCTGTCTAAAAAAAAAAAAGAAAGAAAGAAAAGAAAAGAAAAGAAAAGAGAAAAAGAAAAAAAAAAGAAAGAAAGAAAAAGAAAAAGAAAAAAAAAAAAAAGAAGCCCTAAGGTAATTCAGAAGACGCAGTGGAAGTGGGGGAAGAGCATGAGACCTGAGGGTGTGGATGGCCACAAGGAAACAGCATCTTCCAGACACAGTGAGCTAACTGCCTATAAACTCACAGTGGCCGTGACAAAGGGCACGCACAAGACCTGTGCAAGCCCAAGCCAGAACAAGTCCCAGCATAAAGCGGGAAGGAGGGTGTGAAGTCAAGTGAATATTCGCAATTGAAAGCTGCTGAGAGACAGAGCCAGAGCGACTGAGTGAGGAGCCCCGGCAAGCGACCCAAGCTCCAGTAGGAGGCGGCCTGTCCCAGAGTCTACCAACAGTACGACTGAACTTGATGGCCTTTTGTTTTGCTTTTGTTCTAAAAGGACACAAAGCTGAGTGGATAGGAGGCAGGGTGGATCTGGGAGGAACTGGGAGAAGAAGTCAGTATGTTCAAAGCACATTGTACAAAATTCCCAAGAAACTAGTTAAAAAGAACCTAGGGACCTGGAGAGGTGGCTCAGGGATTAACTCCACTGGTTGCTCTTGCAGAGGACCCTGGTTCAGTTTACGGCACCCACATGGTGGCTTAAAACCAGATATAGCTCCAGTTCTAGGGGATATGACGCCCTCTTCTGGCCTCTGGGGCACGCAGGCATGATATATACATGTATATGCATGTACATATGTATATAGAGACACACCTATGCATTTGAGTATAAATGTATATATATACACATATGCGTGTTCATATGTATATACACACATACATGAATTCCAAACATTCGTACACATAAAAATTAAATATTTAAAAGAAAACAAAGACCCATAAGGAAAAGATGGCCTCTTTCCTCAGAACCCAAACCACTACCCTGTCGCCACCAGCACCCATCTTTCTCATCTCTCTTCCATCACGATTAAGATGAAAACAAAACCACAGCGCTTGTTTATGGCAAAGCGCAAAGACCCCGGATAAAATAAAGCACACACAAGATGGGAAGGAGACAAGGGGGAGGTAGGTGGAACGGAGCTCCCGAGGCAAGCAGGCCTAACTGTCCAGGCAGCTGTGGTGTCACAAGGTGGCCCGTGTGGATGACTATATGGTAGAGACACAAGGAATGGGGGGACATAAGGTGCTTTCCTTCTAAAAGACGGTCACAGCAATAAGTCACTTCCTCATCTCCAAGTCTGTAGTTAGTGTCAGAAAAAGCAGGAACTGGGACAACGAACGTGTAGGGACAGTGCAGACATCTTCTTGCTAACAGGGAAGACTAAGAACTATCACATGATTGCACGGACAGGGTCACTGTCCACTCCAGCACTTTCCCTGGTGAGCTGCAGCAGTGAAGTGTGTGCGCATGTGTGTGTGTGTGTGTGTGTGTGTGTGTGCTCTGTGGCTGCCTGTGAACAACAGGGCAGCTGTTGAGGCCAGAAAAATCCTAAAGAGGCGGCTCGTGGAGGGGAGCCGCTTTTCCTGGTGATAGCCGGTGCCAATGGGAGTCAACCCAGGTAAGTCACGAATACCTTCAGTGACTTACCCAGTGAAGGCCCCATGACACAATAACCACAACCAACTGGATACAGCACCGAGAGAAGATAAACTGAGTGTGTGTGGGAGAGTGCGGGGGCCCACGGAGCTGAGACAGGGAATCAATCGCTCTAATTGTCATAATTGCATGCTCTACCAAACTGCGATTGGGAGACTCTGCAATTCACCGCCTCTTTCAACATCCAAGACCACAAGAGTTGTGCAATTTAGAATTCAGCAAAGGACGAAAGAGGCTGCTGACTTCTGAGAGGAACACAACTCCACAGCGACAGCTGTTGGTGACCGCCCATCTGACTGGCGGAACTGCGTGTCATCTGTGGGAGCCCTGAGATAGATATTATGGGAGACTAGCAAGCGAGCTACGTTTGGCTTGACGCTCTCTAAAGGCATCTAAAAGGAGAACTGGCCTGGAGAAACAGCTCAGCGCACCTGCTGCTCCTGCAGAGGACCCGAGTTCACTCCCAGCACCTACACTGAGCAGCATCCAACCATCCACAGCTAACTCCAGTGCATCTGGTGCCCTCTTTTGGATTTGACAGGCATGCACATGTCCATACGTAGACACATCATTTAAAATAAAAGCTTTAAAAAAAATTATAAACAAACAAATGAGGAATGAGCCTGATATATAGAGTCTGAGCCAAGACAGCCGAACCTGACTGGAGCTACGTGGAGTTTCTGTTGTGTTTTTCACCAGGGTCTATTTAAACCAGGGCCATAATTAATACAGTCCACAGACAGCAGTGGGCTTCTCTAGAAACCAGAGGCATGGCAGTAAGCAGAACACATTTATGGAGAACTCACATAAGGAGAATAGAGCTCCCCAGTCTCTGTGATTTCGCCTGCCATCTCCAGAGAGTGAGGAAGGGCTGGCCCAAGAGGTGACTTCTATGCAGTGGCAGCAGCTGCTGCAGCTCCTAAGACAGAAAGAGTAGACTTTAGTTCTCTAATGGCAGAGATGGGACTGGGAGCGCGCACGGGGGGGGGGGTGAGGACTTGCAGCCTGCCCCCTTTCACCTGTAGCCCTTTTAACTCAGACACTTTGGTCTCCCTATCTGCCATGAGACACCCTTGGTGGGACGCGGCTCCCTGCACCATGCCTTCTAACTTGACTCTTGCTATACATACAAGGCACTTCTCTGTGCCTGGATGCTGCTCACACGCCAAATGACTGGGGGCGTTTTCCGGGCCTCACTAACCATCACAGCCCCCTTTACCCTAAAGTGCTTACGTCCGTTTCATTATCTATGAGCTCACTACTACACAGGACAGCCCACACAGCTGTCTGCTTCTCCGTCCACAGCGGGAGCCAGCTTTTACAAGGTCGCCCCTTTATCCTAACTCCTTGTCCCAAAGCCTCTTCTTTTAAATGGGACCTCGCGCACCCACAACCTGCCTTTTGCTCTGCCTTTGGGTTTCCCACCCTTAAGCCTCCCTCTCTTCTCCAGAGCCCGTCCCTGAGCCTCTCCTTCCCTTCCCCTCCCTTCCTGGTGAGACTCTAAAATTCACATCCATCTTCACCCTGTCCTACCCTCCTGCCCGTCCCAGACCTGCAGCACAGCTAGCTCCCGGACACAGTGGCCACCGCCTCCAGCTCCGCAGCTGCCACCCGGCACCAGGGGCCCCGCACCAGCGCCCGCTACGCGCACGCGCACGCGCACGCTTCCCATTCTCCCTTCCAAGCGAGCGCGTGGGGAGGGGCGCAGTGCGCTGATTGGATGCCTCGCGGGGGCGGGGCCGGGATTGGGCTCTGCGGCTGCCGTCTGCGTGGCGGAAGCAGACAGCGAGCCCCCATGCGCATGCGGAGAGCCCGGTCCTCTGGGACAGACGCTGACGCCTGTCGTTGGGGACGCCTTCCTCGGTGGGGGGTGGTTGTGAGCTTTGCAGGTTGCAAACTACGGCGCTTGGACGGGCGAGGAACCACTGTCCTCCTGTGCCACGCAAAGGGCTGAGGCCTGAGAACTTTGAGTGGGGCTTGGGGACAGGAAAGCGGAAGGGCCAGAGCCGGGTGACGTGGACGCTGGAGGCTAGGGTTGGAAACAGGTTAAAAAGAGGGTTAACAGGTCATTTGGGGGTGGACTGGGGCACGTTGTGTAGGAATGGGCTGGAAACCGAGCCAGAACTTGGCTCCTGGGTGAGAGCCGAGATGTATTGACCACTTCGGCTCTGTCTCTTGCAAGAGTTTTAGAATCCCCGTTCTTGTTTTGTTTTTTGTTTTTTTTTTTCGAGACAGGGTTTCTCTGTGTAGCCCTGGCTGTCCTAGAACTCACTCTGTAGACCATGCTGAACTCAGAAATCCGCCTGCCTCTGCCTCCTGAGTGCTGGGATTAAAGGTGTGCGCCACCACGCCCGGCAGAATCCCCTTTCTTTCACGTAGTTGTGAGGGGAAGGCAGGATGCTCTTCTGTCAACAAAGCTCCACCGCCTCAGGAAGAGTTCCAGTCCCCACCCTGCATGGGAAGACACTATGGGGGCTCTGAAGTCTTTAACTCTCCCCACTAGTAGGCAGCTACAATGAAGCTGAATCAGAACACCATGCTAGTGGGCAAGAAGGTGGTCCTGGTACCCTACACCTCCGAGCACGTGCCCAGGTAACTAACTCATCACCTGACTGGTTGTAGCGTGGAGGGCAATTGGAAACAGGGTGCCTTGATCTAGAAGCCTGTCTTGTTTAACAAACACTACCTACCTGTGTGGCACAACACTTGGGAGACAGAGGCAGGTCCATCTCTTCAGTGAGATTGAGGCCAGCCTGGTCTATATAATAAGTTCCGGGCCAGCTAGGGGTACTTAAGGAGACTAGGGGGTTGTGGGGGGGGGGGCGGGAGGGATTACATGCAGGAAGAATATAGCTGAGTGGAGGGCTCATTTTTCATTTTTGTCCTTTTCATCCATCTCTGCTTTCTTTTTGGCTTTTCAATCAGGGATTATGTCATCTAGATGTGTGTAGCAAAAAAACAAAGCCATCCCGTCTTCTTCCCTCATCCTAAATTACTGATGGCATTCCCTGGTGTCGTCTAGAGACTTAACGTGTGCTTGTCCCAGATGTTGAATTCATTATTTTGATGCCGACTGTTTAAAGGCCAGAAGTGAGATACAGGGATTCTTTGTGAGGTTAGTTGGCAAACATCTGGCAGAGTGAGAAACTGGCTGTGTAGGGGACCATAGTTTTAGGTTGGGGAGATGTGTCACCCTGTCTTGTAGAGGTCTCCCCAGCCCTCTTTGCTGAGGCTGGACTGGCATACCCTTGCCCTCATTGCCTGGGTGGGAAGCTGGGCCCCTAGAGCAACGCTCTGTGCTGCTGCCTGAGGGAAGAACCTACCTTTTCTGGCTACCCATACCCACTTCATCTCAGAAAGCACAAACTTTGACTTTTTGTGGAGGTTTTCTTTTTCTTTTTTTGAGCGGGGTATTTTTTTTTAATCGATTATATATTAACTGAATACCTATAATGTCCCCCCCCCCCCCAAGACAGGGTTCCCTCTGTGTAGCCCTGGCCGTCCTGGAACTCACTCTGTAGACCAGGCTGGCCTCGAACTCAGAAATCTGCCTGCCTCTGCCTCCCAAGTGCTGGGATTAAAGGCATGAGCCACCACCGCCCAGCTACAATGTTTAGACATAGAGTGAAAATGAATGACTAAAGTCCTTACCTCCACAGCACTTATCCTGTGTGGGCAAAACCAGAAAAGAGCGGATGTCATATCAGTATTTTATTTTTTAATTTATGTATATTTATTTAGAGACAGGGTCTCACTGGGTAGTCCTGGCTGGCCTAGAATTATGTAAGCTGTAGAAAGACACTTGCCTGCCTTTGCCTCCCTGGCGCTGGGACTGAAGGCAGGTGCCACCACACCCAGCTTCAGGTTCCTGTTTGCTTGTACCTCATACTTCTTTGCTGCTTGGATAGTGTTGGGAGCCTGGCATAGAACTCGCAGACAGAGCTTAGACACCCCCTCCTCTTCCTGTTCATTTGCTTTGAAGAAAGGGTCTCCTCCTAGAACTCAGGGTGGCCTTGAACACCTGATCCTCCTGGGTGCTGAGCCTCCAGGCCTGTCCCTCCACACCCAGGAAGCCCTTGCTGTTGAGTCAGGATCTCTCATCAGGCCTTCGCCCCTCCCCACCCCGGCAGGTACCACGAGTGGATGAAGTCAGAGGAACTGCGGCAGCTGACAGCCTCAGAGCAGCTGACCCTGCAGCAGGAATACGAGATGCAGTGTAGCTGGTGTGAAGACGAAGACAGTGAGGAGCCCCCCACCCCCACCCCGGGCGGCCTCCACCCTCCCTGTCTCCCACTCCTCAGCTGCTGCCCCTCCGGGGGCATCATCACTAAGCTGTAATGGTGACAAGTTTGATTTCTAGCTGTTTGTTTAGGCCCTGCTGTCCCCTCCCTTGCTATGTGTAGCCTGGTGGAGGTCCTCCTACCCTTTGGGTCCTTTGCGTCCAGATGTCTTGGAGAAGGCCGTCTCCCACTCCAGATCAAGTCTGCAGGTACTAATGACCCTGCTGCCTCTGCCCTCAGAGTGCACCTTCATTGTGCTGGACGCAGAGAAGTGGCAGGCCCAGCCTCGCCCCCCTGAAGAGAGCTGCATGGTGGGAGATGTGAACCTTTTCCTCACAGACCTAGAAGACCCCACCTTGGGGGAGATCGAGGTCATGATTGCAGGTTTGTGTCACCAGGCTCACATAGAACCTCCGAGACTAGCGCTGGACGTGGCCGATTGTTCCCGTCCCACAGTCAGAATGGTGACTAACCCTTGGGTTCATCGATTTCTTCCATATGCCTTGGTGTGACCCTCACCTTTAGCCTGGCTGTGCCTCCCCACTCCAGGGCTCCCAGTCTATGCCACCACCCCTAGCTTTTATACACTGGAGTCTGGGCATCAAAGCCATCATCCCCACCCATAGCCCTCGAGTTCGTTGTCTTCCCAGCTCCACCTGTCCCTTGCTGGGAGGAGATCCTCCAGAGCAATGATTCAGGAGACGTCCTGCCGTGCTGTGCAGGAGCCCTGTCAGCTTGTGCATCCTTGGTCCTTAGCTTCTGCCAAGAGCTCCCTGGTGAAGGGAACAGGGTTCAGATTGCTGGGAGCCTCGCGTGTCCTGCCACTTCTGTGCACCCGCCTTTCCCGGGCAGAATGCTAACAGTGGAGTTTTGGTAAATCAGTGAGCTAGTACCTGTCAGGTGTACACACCGGAGCCCGGTGTCCGGTACCAGGCACAGTGTGCTCTTTCTCCTAGAGCCCAGCTACAGACGCCGGGGACTTGGCACTGAGGCTTCTCTCCTGATCATGTCCTACGGTAAGACAAACAGAACTGACCACACGGGTGGGTAGGCCTCAGCTGAGCCTTCTTCAGAGGGGGGTGGGGGGAGGCAGCAGATGACAGGCCCCCAACTGCAGACTGGGACCAGAGGCTAGAAGAGTGGAGCTTCTACTGTTTGAACCCTCTCTCTCTCTCATAACTGGAGGAGTTACGAAGCTAGGTCTGACCAAGTTTGAGGCCAAAATCGGGCAAGAAAATGAACCTAGCATCCGGATGTTCCAGAAACTTCACTTTCAGCAAGTAAGGACATCATTGGTGGGGAGGCCTAGGGAAGCAGGCTGTTGGTGTTGAGGTGGTGGTGCTCAGTAGGTCTACTCTCTGGCTTCTGCAGGTGGCTGTGAGCAACATCTTCCAGGAGGTGACACTCAGGCTGGCAGTGAGCGAGCCAGAGCGGAAGTGGATTCTGGAGCAGACGAGCCACATGGAAGAGAGACCCTACAGAGACCCTACAGGGCCAGGAAGGCCGAGCCCGTGACAGCCACCCTGAGCGAGCAGAGGAGTTGGAACTGCTCACTCCCAAGGCCAGACAGCTGCATGGGAGACACAAGCGCAGTCTCCTCAGTCTGTGCCAGGCTCTCCTGAGCCTGCCACGGCCTTCCCTGGCTAGCAGTGGTGAAGAACACGCGCCAGCTCTGAACCACACACTGACCCTGACTGCACTGGAAGGGGTGGCTGGAGCTCATCAAAGTCTGGGTGGAGGTGGGAACTGGATGTGGATGGATGTGGAGAGCAAGCCTTTCCCTGGGGCCCTTGCTGAGTAAAGTGCTCGCTGGGCAGCTTCCCTTGTTTGTTCACCCACCCTCCCCTTGGGGAAGGGGAGGGCAGGGGCAGTCAGTTCTGCTGTCAGCAGACCAGACAGGTGATGTGGTGAAGAAGTGGGTTGGTCCCTCTGCCCAGCATCCTTGGGACCAGACAGGTCTGAGGGAAGAGTGACTTCTGAATTTAGCTCCTTGTATCTGGGGAGCATCCCTGTCAGAGAAGCCTGGAGCCTGCAGCAAGTGAGAGAAACTGAAGGCCACTCTCAGCCCCTCCCTCAAGTACTTCAGGCTCTTTCTGTCAGCTAGCACCCTCGCCTCTGGGCAGCTGCAACGAACCTGGTCACTAGGGGGCAGCAGAGGCACGGTTTCGGGATGGCCAGACTGTTGGCAAGGTTCTTTAGGCTCTGGCGATGGGTGTCACCCCCCCAACCCCCCTTTGTTATCTGAAGAACTCATGAAGAAAGGCCAGGCATGATTTCAAAACAGCTGACAGAAGGTTAGAAGTGCATTTGTGAGAGAGATGGCTCCAGAGAAGGTCACTGCCGACCCTCCCAGGACCCCCAGTCCTGGTATCTGAGACTGCAGGAAAAACTGCTATCCATATCTCCTGAATTTGAAGTGGAGCTTGTTACTGGCTCCCTTTGGACTCCACTCCAGACCTTAGCCAGGAGTTCTGGTCTAGCTTAGAGTCAAAGGTCCCCCAAGGTTTCTCCACCCAGCAGGTGAGGTAGGGAGGGGTTCCTCCAAGCCCTGAAGGGCAATCCTTAGGCCTGTTATACCAGCCTGGGGGCCTCCACCTGGGGTCAAAGGGTTCTTAGAAGTGTGGGTGGATGAGGGAGGCCAGAGCTGGCTGAGCAGGCAGGCACAGCATGACAGGTACTGTGATAAAGGCTCTGGATGGGCTCTTGTAAGGAATCCAGACCTTAATGCTAAGATGGCTAGATAGTGACTGGCCCTTCTCTCAACCCAGAGGGCTACAGGGCTTCTCAACCAGATTGTCTTGTCCCTTCAGATCAGCGACCTGGTTTTGGGTGGCCTTCCTATAGGTGAATGGGAAGTGGTCTGGGCCACACTCCCTTTTTCTTAAACACCAGTCCTAGGACCTCCTGGCCTCAAGAGCCTCCTGACAGAGAGGCAGTATATTTCCCTTTGCAAAGTCCCTTCCATCCCACCTTGCCACACAGTGTGTCCTGAGGCTAAGTGATCGACTCTGTGCTGGATCAGTCAGGCCGTTGGGAGACACAGGTGTCTGGGGCAGGCTCAGATCACTGAAAATCTGCCCCCTGAAAATCATCCCCCTGGGGGATGAGAGGGAGAATAGGAGGATGAATACACAGGGTGAGGGTGGGGAGAGTCAAGCCCTCCTACCCGGCCCAGCTTTGCACTAAGATTCCACTTGTCAGTGCTTAGAGGCCCCAGAACTCTGTCGAGTCACTCTCCTCTTCCAGAGTCCCTATAAGCATCCCTGCCTTCCCGCGCCCCAGGGCGCACTGACTCACAGACTACTCAGACTGCGGACCTAGTGGACCCCAGAGTAGCTGCAAAGTCATTCAAGCCTGTTGTGGCCGGATCCCTAGATGGGTGCTCCAGGAGTGCATCCTGCCTCTCTGCCTGGGAATTCATTACCCACACTACCTGCCCTGTGCGAGGCTGGAAGGCAAAGATACAAAGGAAGACGCAGAGGCTCGAGCACTTTGAAGGAACCAGTGAATTTCTAAAGGCATTTCCTTACAGTGGTGGCACCTGGCTCAGGACGGGCAGCCTGGGGAAAGCCTGGCTGCCCAGGTCTCTCAGGGTGATAGTAGAAATAACATTTTAAGGATGAGGCCATTGCCGTGCCCTGGGTACAACAACCAGGAAAATCACAAGAATCATGAAAACAAGAACTCTAAAATCTCAATACTACACTCCTTAAAAAAAAATAAAATAAAAAAAAAAAAATCAAATGAGCCAAAGATGCCAAGCCAAAGCTCTGAGGACCTGGGCACCCTGTCCATTGTGCACAGTGGCTGTGGCTGCTGTAGACAGTCCCTGGTCAACCTTGGACTTGGTCATCACACGTAGTTGAGGGAAGACTTCTTGTCTGGTCCAAAGGTCCTTGCTTAGTGCGCGTCCCAGTGATGCTCTAGGCAGACTGGTGAGGGAACACTTTGGTAGGAAGAAGCCCTCAGGGAAGTGTAGGGAGACAGGACGAACATTCTCCTTCCCTAAGGGGAGGGAAGGACAGGATTCCAGGGAAATCAGATTTGTCGGGAAGTGGGTGGGTGCTGATGCTGATTTGAATGCTGATTGGTGGGCACCTGGGGAGAAGAAAAGGGGAGCTAGGTAGGGTGGGCAGCCCCACCCTCCAGCATAAGCCAGCGGAGGTGGGATGCTCAGAGGTTGCTGAAGAGTTCATTTTTCTTGCTCCAGTCCATCTGCGGGGCCCTCTTGCTACTGCGCTTCTGGTGGGCCCTCTCTTTAGCCACAGCCAGGGAGATGTTGAGGTCCAAGATGGGGTCAGAGGAGGAGGAGGTAGATGAGGGTTCTGTGGAAACTTGTCTCTTGGGGCTGTCTTGGGAATTTAGCTGTAAAGAAGAGGAAGGAGTCAAATGTCCACCCGAGGGGTCCCCGGTCCTTGGTGTCAGAGAAGTGGATTAGATCCCTTGGAGCAATGGCCGGGGTAGTCAGGTCACAAGAACAAACTGCACCTCAGCACATGACCTCAAGGGCAGGCTAGTGTGCCAGGAACTAGAGTAGCCTGGAAATGGCTTCCCGTAACCAACCCCCACGGGGCCAGCCTACCTCCTCACTGGTATCGCTGGAGGCAGATCTTGCCAGGGCTGGCCTGGGGCTCTCTGAAGCTGGTTCCACCAGGGCTTCACGGCTGCTCTCCTGGCACAGAGAGGAAAAAGTATGTGTTGGCAGGGAATGGAAAAGGAAAGTCTTGGGGAGAGAAGGGTCCTTGGCCATCCATCCAGATTCCAGACTTACATTACTGCATTCCTAAAAGGACTGGGGCAGCCTGGTTCCATCCATCACCTAGGCAGGGGCGGAGCTGCTGACCACTCATCCTCCCCAACACTCCTGAGCACTGACTCACTTGGACCAGTGACCCAGGAGGGGCTCCCTGCAGCACAGGGCTACCTGGGCCCTTCCTCTCTGTTTGGCATGAAGAACACTTATGATCCCTTAACTCCAAAGTAGCCAACCAGGGTCTTTGAGGGATAAGATGGATCGGGTGTTCTGGGACCAAGGCTGGGATCATGGCTGGATTCTTGCCTCCACCGGGTCCCTGACGAGGAGCCTTCGAGCAGATCCTGCCCACTCCCGGCTGGCTCCATGGTCTGATTCGGAGACAGCCCATGCCTGAGTAGAGGTTTTGGCTGGGGTGTGAGCCTGGCTCTCAGCCCCTTCCTGGGTCCTTCCACGGCCTCGGCTGGCTCCCAGCCTCACCCCCTTCCCCTCTGCCCGAGGAGGAGGGGTTGGAAGTGGTAGGACCAGCAGCCAGACACTGAGGTTCTGTTCTTAGGGGGAAGAATGGCCTCTTCTGTATGGTGGGAGTTGGAGGCGGGGGCTGCAGGGGGGCCCCAGGCTAGCCTTTCCCAAGTGACAGCTTTGCCCCCTGACAGGGGTTGGGGTACTCTGGCAGTCCTAAGGCTCGAAACTCAGGAAGAAATTGGAACTGGGCCCTGATGTGTGAGCCTAAGCCAGTCTCTCATCCGTGCCACCACTTGCCCTGTCCCTACAGAGATGTGGGAGGTGGGTAGGGGACCCCTTACCTTCTGTATCTCTCCATTGCTGAAGGGCTCAGGCAAAGGGCCTAGATGAGGGAGAGAGCAAAGGTCAGCTCAGAAACTTCGCAGGAGGAGGACAGAGGAGGCCAAACTCCAGACTTCATACCGGAGGCCAGTGGCTACAACTTTTTTGGCTGCAACCCAGTGCATGTACATTTGACATTTTGATGACCCAGTACACAGAAAGACTTGTTTGATAATTTCAGAAAACAAGACACCCCCCACCCCCATAACACTCACTACCATGCAATACCTTACTTGCAACTAAAACTTATTTTTAATACATCTCAGTTGGCAAATGGGGAACTTTTCTGGGGAAGATCGGGAAGGATCATACTTGAGGAGTGCTACTTGATGCAGATTGGCAACCTGTGATGGACAAGATGGATTCCATAATAGAGTAAGACATTGTGCAGTGCTGGGGACCAAATACATGACCCCACACTCCCATACACCAATCAAGTGACTGGCCTCTGAGCTATCTTTCTCATCCTAGCTTGACATCTGACCCAGAATGTCAAGTTGCCAAGCTTGCTAGAGAGGTAAGATGGGATGAGGTTCTAGGGTGGCCAGTTAAAACCAGGTTCCCCTATGGCCAGAGAGATGGGCCAGTAGGGAGATGCCACCAAGCCTGATGACCCGAGTTGGATCCCCAAGACTCAGATGGCAGATGGGGAGAACTGAGTCCTGTAAAGCTGTCCTCTGACCTCCCATGCATACCCTAGGGCCTAGCTGGGCCTAGCTATGCACATATCCTAAGGATTGCTGCTGTGACAGTGGATTTGGGGCCACACCTCAGATTATATAGTTGGCACCTGCTGTCCTGGAGAGAGAACAATGCCAACTATCTGCCACCTGGAAATGAGGGGACAAGAAGGTTCAAGGACAGTGTCCTGGATGGAGTCAGGAGAGGCCAGTGGTAGAGAAAGCCAGGCCTGGAGTCACCTCCCAAGCCAGGCCTGGAGTCACCTCCCATACGGCCTGTGAAGGCAGGTAGTGTTCCACGTTCAGAGACAAGGAAGGATGGGCGGGGTGCTTCTGTATACTTTGGTTATATGGCATGTGAATCTTTCCCCTTCACAGGACCGGCCACGCTACCCTCCCCTTGGGGAACTGAGTTATGTGGACCCTGACCTGCCACGACCCTGGCCCTCAGGAAGGCCCCACCCACTGTTAGGTCCGGAAAGGGTTTCACTTTCAGGGCAGCACAGATCTCCCTCCGAAGCCCGGCTTCCCAGGGAAAAAGGTCTGGACCAAGGAGTGAGGGGTGCTCGGCCCCTCCTGCCTTCTCACTTTGGCTTGGCTTAGACAGGAGGAGGTGCCAGGCTTGGCAAGACGAGGCTGGGGGAGGGCAGGGGCCCAGGGACTGAAGGGGACCCACTGCTCTCTAAGCCAGCAAGCCTGAGTTTCCAAGGTAACTTGACAGAAAAAGGGGAGGGGAGCGCTGGGCCCCTGTCACTTGGACTCTGATCTTCCCAGCAGAGGCTGGAGACTGCCCCCAAGTTAACTCTTTCTTCCCAGAGGAATAGTTCCGGAACTCAATGGACTCGGGAGGGACTTGGGCCATGCCTTGGTACTGACAGAAACCTCACCCTCTCCTTCATGCCATTTAACTGCTGTCACCTGCCACCTCTAGACACTCCTGGGCCACCTCTGCTACCCCTGCCTACCAACCCATGGCTGCTGGGAGGGAGAAAGAACAATGGAGAAACTACCCCCCATCTCTGGCCAGGCCTTAGGCGCCTGCCACATCCCTGGCTTGGGGCACCCGGCTGTGAACTCACCATCCAGGTGCTCCTCAGACGGGATCACTTTGCACTTCTTGAAGAACTCATCTGTTTCCTTGTCTACCACCAGGAGCTTGGCCTCTTCACCTCCAGCCTTGATGGCGGACACCACGTCCCCGTGCTGCTTGCCCTCCATGCAGACACCATTGACCTGCGAGGCAGGGTAGAGACGGGGTGCTGAGGAGGGCAGGCAGAGGGAGCCCCACCTGAGAACACTGCCTCCCCTCACGTGCCTCGAGCGGTTCTCAGGACAGTAGGCTGGGAAGCGGGGACAAATGGGAAGAGCCGAGGAAAATCCTCAGAGGAGACTACACAAACACAGCTGCGAGCCAGCGAGGAGAGGCCTGGGAGCTGGGCTGGGCTCTCCTCCGACCTCCCGCTCTGGGCCTTGGTTTTCTCACGTGTAAAGTGAGAAGTCTTGGAAGGCTGATCTGCGGCTCTAAGGTTCTCAGACTGTGATTCTGGGAGCAGCCCAAGCCTTTAGTTCACATTTCCTCTCCTGAGCACAGCCGAAGGACAACAGGGGTGTCTTGAAGCTGAGCTCAGGAGAAGGGTCTTAACCTCGCCTCACCCCAGGTATCAAGAAGGCTGCTAGGGAGGCCTGTGGCATTTGTCTGGATTCTGGCAGGTAAATCATGTGCATTGAGTGTATACTTGGCACACTTGAACCCAAGATGGGGAAAGCAGCCAGCCAGCCAGCCAGTCCATGCGCCCACCAAGTACCTGCCACTCCAGCTTCCCCTCCCTCTCCTCCTAGCATCTCTGTGCTGGCCATTTCCCACGGGCTAACCAAGCCATATATGGTGTAAGGCTGCCCCCAAACACCAAAGATTAGGAAGGTAGAGCCTAGTGAACACGGCATAGGACATCACCTCCACAATGCGGTCCTGGGCCCGGAGTCCAGACGCCTCTGCTGGTGAGTCTGGGTCCACTGCTCGGATAAACTGGCCTGGCTTAGACTTGTCGCTGTGCAGGTTGAAGCCATAGCCATTGGGGCCTTTCTTCATGGTGCAGAGCCGGGGCCGGAGCTCGCGCTGTGGGGATGTAGGAAGCACCCATGTCATTCCAGCCCTGTCTTCTCTGCCGCCCCCTCCCCCCACCAACCCAACTCTACCTCCCCACCTAGAAGGATTTGGAATGAGCCAATGGTGACTGGAGACTCTAGAGCCCAGGGTTCAGAAGATATGAACAGACACTTAGCACTAAAGCAGACTGAGTGGCTCTGGACAAGTGGCTGTCCCTGCCGAGGCTAGTTTCCCTCTCTGTCATTCTATTACATGTTTTGGTCTCACTTGGGTGGGATCCTACCCCACCCAAGGCTCATCTGGCCCTCCTAGGCCTGCCTGGCTGGATACTTGAGGCTCGTGAGTGGGCACCTGGCCCATGTATCTGGTCTCTGCTGTGAAGGCAAGGATAGCTGTTTACTGAAAGCCGGACAGCTTGTTTACAGTAAAGCCTTTCTTCTCTCGTGAGCTCTGAGCTCGGTTCCTGACCCTGGTGAACCAGAAGGCCCAGCCAAATGTGAGACTGATAGCCCGAAACCCTGTAGGTGTCAGGGTGAAGGACCCTGGGGAGGGTCCCATCCACCCCAGGAGCTCTCCATCCAGCCCAGGACATAGGGAGCAACAGAACAGGGGTGGGGGGAGGTGAGACGGGTGGGGCACTACTCACTAATCCCCAAGGACTCATATGGGGAGGAGGTCATGAAAAGCAGGGGCAGGGCCAATGTCATAAAAAACTGTGGCCTGGATAGCAGACTCTGTCACTTTTAATTTAAAAGTACTTAGTGTGGGAAAGGGAGCATGCATACACCACAGTCCACATCATTTGGGGGCCTGGGTCAGGTTGTGAGACTCGGTAATGTGTGCCTTGACCCACCAAGCCATCTCACCAGCCACCCAAAGCACACAAACAGCTGTCTTTTGTGCACTCAGCTGGAACAACTTTTAACATTTTTCATTCTCTTCAGCAGCTCAGCCTGGTGCTATAGCCTTGATGATGCTCACAGGCACACTGATTGATTGACAGGTGGGCTCTCGATGCTCACACTGATTGACAGGTGGGCCCTCGATGCTCACACTGATTGACAGGTGGGCNCTCGATGCTCACACTGATTGACAGGTGGGCCCTCGATGCTCACACTGATTGACAGGTGGGCCCTCGATGCTCACACTGATTGGACAGAATCTGGGTACTTTGAGCCTGCAGAAGCTGGAACCAAAGCACTACTCTGACCCTAACTCCAAGCCCTGGCAGCCTGTTGGACACTGGCTGGCTGGCTGGCTGGCGAACCCTAGGTTGCTACCTACCCTATGGGGCTCCCTGACCAGCCTGTGGAGTGGGGCTCATCATTTCCATTTCTGAGCCTCCGGGTCTTCCTTTTTAGAAGGTGCTTATTGCTATCTGCCTACCCTCGGGTTGGTGGTTGCCTTTGAGGCACAATGACATAATGACACAGTATAAAGCAGCACTTGGGAGCTCCCAGTCCCTCCTGGCAGACCTGGATGTAGCTATTGTTCTTACTAAGTCCCTCTGCATACCAACCCTTTGCCATTGTTCCTGCTCCCGAGGAACAGTCTGGTAACTCTGAGATGCTGGGTGGGGGAGGGTAGTGTACCAGGTTGCTCGGAAACCCAAATCCTTAGGTGGGGGGGGGGGTGTTACAAAAGGCAAGGGAGGGGGTGGGTGGGAGGTCCAGAGAGACTGTTCATCCAGTTAAGGTGTTTGCTGCTGCCAAGACCAACTAAGTTTCATCTCCAGAGCCCGGGTGGCAAAAGGAGAGAAGAGACTCCTACAGGTTGTCCTCTGACCATAGCACCCTGCAACCTACACCACACACACACACACACACACACACACACACACACACACACACACAGAGTCAAATTTAAAGGTGGAAGAAGGATGCTTGGGCGGCACTGTGGACCTGTTTCAGGGTGTTGGTGGGGTTTGTGGAGGCAGAGAAGTTGATACTTGGGATTTTCCCCAGTGGCTACTTACCACTCACCCCAAAAGACAACCAAATGGACAGCTGAGAGAGAGCGGCCACAGGAGGCCCGCCTCACCCTGCTGGGACCGAGCCCTTCCTGCAGCCCTCCCAGCGCCAGGGAGTTCTGAGTGAGGAGGTCTCTCTTCCTTCCAGCTAATCCCCCGTACAGAGCTGCCATCATCAGGCCCTCCCCCAGGCTGCCTAGGTGAGCAGAAACAGGTCTGACCAGTTGTTACCACCAGGACAGGCTCAACTTTCTGCCTCAGCCACACACCTCCTGTGGCCCTCAGTCTGTGGAATCTCGGTTTGCCTCAGGTTCCACCCCACCCTCCCTAGGGTTCCCCTACCCCAGATTTCCCACAGCAGCCTCACTGGGGAGCTGCCTGCCTTACTCCCACCACATCAGTCTGTCTGTCCTTAGGCGCTGGGTCCAGAACCATCTGGAGGGAAGCCTAGTGACAGACATTGGAGGCTCCCTTCACATTGACCGGGTGTCTGGGAGCTCATGGAAACCAAACCACAGGCTTCCTTCCGGGAGCTCCACACCTCTTTCAGTCAAAACCCCAGTCCGAGTGGAAGGCGAAAGCCTGGCCCGGGTGACGGGGCTGTGAGCAAGCCCGGGCTGGCACTGTGGCTAGAACCAGGCTGAGGGTTCAGGAGAGGTGACTCCCCAGTTGGCAGGGCTGGGCTAGATTGCCTTGTTATGACCACCTTCCGGGTTTCAAGTGTGTGTCAGCAAGTGTCACCTCAGTGTCCCTTTTTCTAGTGCCACCTACCATCAGTATTCAAAGGTTCACTTTGCATCCTTATGGCAACGGGAGGACCAAGAAGCCTGGGAGGATCCTGCCTTAGGGGATAGGCCATTTTCTTTTTTCTTTCTTCCTTTCTTTCTTCCTTCCTTCCTTCCTTCCTTCCTTCCTTCCTTCCTTCCTTTCTTTCTTTCTTTTTTTTTTTTTCGAGACAGGGTTTTTCTGTATAGCCCTGGCTGTCCTCGAACTTAGAAATCCGCCTGCCTCTGCCTCTGCGAGTGCTGGGATTAAAGGCTCCAGCTGATTCAGGGTCTGTGGGGGACAGGGTAGGGTGGGTGGTATTACCCAGAAGGCCCCACCCCA
>NC_034603.1:82315631-82338840 GCF_900095145.1 Mus pahari | reverse complement strand
ACTCACAGACCCTCAGTACTAACCTTCAGCACTAACCTTCAGCACTCACAGGCCTTCAGTACTAACCTTCAGCACTCACAGGCCTTCAGTACTAACCTTCAGCACTCACAGGCCTTCAGTACTAACCTTCAGCACCCACAGGCCTTCAGTACTAACCTTCAGCACCCACAGGCCTTCAGTACTAACAGCTCCCTTTTAGAATTCTCTAGACCGGCTCCTAACCTGTGGGTCTCGACCTCTTCTGGAAAGCCGAACAACCCTTTCGCAGGGGTCATGTGACATATCCAGCATGTCTGCATATCATATTCATGACTCATAACAGTGGTAGCATTACAGTTATGAAGTCCCAAGAAAAATGTGCTGGTTGGGGGGGTCACCACAGCATGAGGAGCTGGGCTAAAGGGTCTCAGCGTTAGGAAGGTTGAGAACCGCTGCTCTAGAGGGTCTCTTCCTTCGCAAGCAGGGGAGGGGGGGTGTTTTCAACTTTCAGAGAAACTACCTAGCCTGTCCTCTTCCTGTCCCCAGGAGCTGTCACTCATTGTGACTGCTGAGTCAGCCCATCCCAGCTTGGGTGGAGCTTGGAGGTCCCCTGGGGACAGGCCCCTAGTTCCCAGGCCTAGAGCCAAGTAGAAATGGGGGAAGGGCAAGGTATCTGAGCTTGGGCTCTGCTTCTGGGAAAAGGGATAAAGGGGGGGGGGACTCCACACTGTCCCGGGCTTGGTGTGTGTGCCCTGCACTTGTGCCAACGCGAGGGACATGGGGGAGGGGGAGGACACCTTCATGGGAAGGTGAGGCCAGTGGCTGTGTAAACCTTCACAGGAACTTCCAAGCTGAAAGTGAAAATCAGGACTCATTCAGGAGAGACTGGAGACAGACAGGCAAGAGCCCCAGGCAACGGTGGCAGAGGGTGGTGTCAATGGACTGGAATGGTCCAGGCTAGACTGACTGAACCTCTCTTTCAGTTTTCCAGAGAGGACCCGGAGCACTGCTTCCAAAGCCTCCTCAAAGGCCCTTCTCCGTTCCTCAATTCCCAGGCTGTCCCTTGACCCTCTGACCCAGGGTTTTAACCCCACCCTGAGTGGCCACGCCATCATCTCCACCCACGCTCTGCTCTGCGGGCCAGGGAGAGAGAAGATGGGGGCACGGAATTCAATAGTCACCACCACGGCCACCTGCAAGGCTGGGGAAAGCCGATACCCGAATCCCAGGGCTGTCTCTGGGGAGCGGGCCCAGGGCTGCTCCCCGTTCCCCATCAAGGGAGGGCTACTAGGGGGACCAAAGCCCCTTTGGGCCCAGCCCCCTCCCGGGCTGATGCCCTGGGGATAGGCTCAGGAGGAACAACCCTGGCAGTTTCTACCACTTCCCAGAGGCCAGCCAGCACCCCCAGTAGGGGGATGGGCACCGAGAGTAGGGAGACCACCCTGGTGGCCAGGGGACACTTTCTAAGGCTGTCCTTCCCCAACCCAGTCCTTCTTTATGAAAATATATCTGGTGCCCTGCTGATCCATACGGGGGAAGGAGTCCCAGATTGAGATGGGGGAAAGAAGGAGGCAGGGAGGAGAAACATTGGAGGGAGGGGCTGGGGACATCTCTGCTTAGCTGTGGGAGACCGCTGTTTGGTTTCCCCCCTGTGGACTCAGGCTTGATTCTGCCTAAGCTTGCCACATAATGTCTGGGATGCTCTCCCTCTGGAAGGCTGGGGAATGGCCAGGGGCCTTGAACACTTCAGCCACTGGAGGCTAAAAGTGTCATCTGCTTACTTCAGATGGCATCATCTGGAGTTCCCTGTAGGACCCCCTTCCTCTTTCATCTCCACGGGCCAAGTAATGTTTGTTTGCAAAGAAGGATGCTACCCCCTTGTCCTTGATCTTGTGGCTTCTTGGGATCAGAACATATCTGGTCCCAATTACTAGTGTGTATATGTGTATGTGTGCGCGCACGTGGGAGCGTTGGTTGGCCCTTGTAGGAGCCAGGTAGGAGGAGGAACCAGGAAAGCTGCTGCTTCAGAGACACTGATACTCCTGAGACAGAGGCCCCGAGCCAGGTCCCCACTCTGACTAGTCCCCCAGTGTCTCCTCAGTGCTGGCTCTGACTTAAGGTGAAGCAGAGCTCTGCTCAGTTCTCTCCCAGGCTGGGGAGACCTGAGACAGAGCAGACTGGTACCTGGGCGGCTGCCTGGCTGGACCCCATCCAAGGCTGGCCGCCAGGTGCCTTCCTGCTGGCCCTGCAGGCAGTCCGTCTTTACCAACCCCCAAGTCTTCTCCCAGAAGTTGCCGATTTATGGGCTGTCCCAAGAGACTAAGCAAGGACATTCAAGGAGCTCATTGTGAAGCAGGGGCTGGCTAGATACAGGAGAAACAACTAGCAGCTCCCGCTTGCTTGCTTGCTTACTGACTTTAGCATGTCCTAGGCACTAGGCTGGGGCCATAGATATTTTTTCTCATATGAACCCCAATTGTAATCCTATAAGGGAGATAGATATGCCCACATTTCACAGAGGAGAAAGCCAGGTTTAAAGAGTGAATTGCTCCACTATACACAGTTGATAAGAGGAGGCGCTGGAATTTGAATTCAGAGCTGGAAAAGCACTAGAGCACAGATATACCAGCCGTGGGGAATTTTAAAAAACACCCAGGCACGGTGTCAATGGCAGGCAGACCTCAGTGAGCAGGAGGCCAGCCTGGTCTACACAGTGAGTTCCACCCCTCCCTCCAAGAGACAGTCACAATGTAATCAAAATATTACCATTTCTTTTTTTTTGTTGTTTGTTTTTCGAGACAGGGTTTCTCCGAGTAGCCCTGACTGTCCTGGAACTCACTCTGTAGTCCAAGCTGGACTTGAACTCAGAAATCCACCTGCCCCTGCCTCCCAAGTGCTGGTGTGTGCCACCACTGCCCAGCATATTACCATTTCAATGTATGGACTTGCTTTAAAATCTGAAATAGTGTGGGGGTGCACACCTTTAATCCCAGCGCTTGGAAAGGAGAGGCGGTGGGTAATAAGTTCCAGGAGACAGCCAGGGCTCTACAACAGAGAGACCCTGTCTCAAAAAACATGGCAAAACAAACCCAAATACCATCCCCTCCCCTAAAAGTTTCTCTCTCCCCACATCCCCACCCCTTTCTTGGTATAGCCCTGGCTGTCCTAGAACTTGCTTTGTAGACCAGACTGGCCTCCAACTCAAAGCCGCCTCTGCCCCTGCCTCCTGCGTGCTGGAGTTAAGGATGTTTGCCTCCACCGCCTGGATAGTTTTACCTCTTTTTGAATTTTTGCAGGCTGAGTATTCCTAATCTAAAAATCTGAAGTACAACTTGATCCAAAAATCTGATTCTTTTTCCCAGGCAGGGTCTCCTGTAACCCAGGCTGGCCGGGCCACAGACTCATTACAGATGAAAGAATGACCTTCCGCCTATACTTCCAAGAAGACCGGGGATTACAGGTGAGCAGCACCAGGCCCAGTTTTATGTGCCACAGTGCCGAGAACAAAGGGCACTCTATCGATAGTCAGAACTGTGTTCCTAGTCCCCAGATCTGAAAAAATTTTGGCATGATATCACAAATGGAAAGTTCCATACTAGGAAGCTTTGGTTCCTAAACAAAATGTGATTACCACCAGGTGTATAAGACACAGGTCGGGCTGGAGAGATGGCTCAGCGGTTAAGAGCACCGACTGCTCTTCCAGAGGTCCTGAGTTCAATTCCCAGCAACCACATGGTGGCTCACAACCATCCTTAATGAGATCTGATGCCCTCTTCTGGTGTGTGTGAGGACAGTGACAGTGTACTCACATGCATGAAATAAATAAATAATTCGTAAAAAAAGAAAAAGACACAGGTGATTTTTGTGTATAGACTTGGGTCTGGCCCCTTATCTTAGGTTTGGGTAAAATTCCCAGAGTTGGCAAACATCCAAAATTCTGAACACTTCTAGTTCCAAGAATGATAGGTGAAGGGTATCAACCTGAACCAGTTCCCATGCCCAGAGTACTTCCGCATGGACACCTCATGTGGCCAGTGGCCGAAACGTCAGTTACCAGAGGCCCCAACTATGCTCTGCTCTGTGAAGCTACTATGGGCCTTGGGCCTGTGACCTAACACGTACACAGAAAGGCTGCTTTTGTCTGTGATGCGAGTGAGATCTGAAGCTGGCCAATGTGCTCCACGGGTTACCATGCTGCCTTTCAAAGCCATCCGACCCCAGGGAATGTACAGTGTCCTTGTTTAGGATACAAGGACTGAGACATCGTCATGGCTGGAGACATAAAAAGTCTAGTCTGTTCTACCTGGAAGGAAAGAAAGGCTCGGGCAACTTGCAAGGCCAGCCTCCTGGAATCTCTGTGCTGTCAGAGGGGGGGGGGCACGACTAGCAAGGGAAGGGAGGGGTGGGAGGGGTGGACCCCACCCATGAAAGGATAGGAACTACTTCCTCTGGGCTGAGCTTCCAGGAGGTATCCATACTTTTCTGAAGGACAGAATGCCTAAAAGCTCTGGCTCCAACAAGAATTTCTTACCCCAACTCCTGCGGGAAGCTGGGTCTAGCAGCCCGAACTGCCAATTTTGTATGTCTGTGTTGTTGGGGTGTGAACCTGTAGCCTTATGTAAGCGAGACAGATTATCACTGCACAAAGAAGCCTGTGAGTTTTTGCCTCTGTGACGGTCCTCATGTGGTTCAGATTTATCTGAAGAGCCGGGTTCTGAAGCACAACACGACTGTGTGGCCAAAGAGAGGTACACACACAATGGAGTGATGACTGGGGAACCAAGACACCTTGCTTGCTAGCGGAGAACCACCTTAATAGCTATTTCCACCCCATAAGAGACCCACTTGTGATGGTGCTCACATGCATTAAATAAGTTTCCTTTCCAAATAGGCCCGCTCTACCTTAGAAGGGCAGGCTAGGACCGTATGATCAGCTACTGTAGTCCATTTTCCTCAGAGGAGAGCCACAGCTCCAGCAGACTTTGACACTGCTCCTTGGCCTTCTGAGGTCTTGCTGTTTTCCCACTTTCCCAGAAGCTCCAAATGGGGAAGGAACTCCCCATCAGTCTGAGGTTTCCAGAGAAAGCCCCGCTCTGTCTCTGAAACCATCTTTCCAGACAAACTGGCCGAGGTGAACCGAGAAGCCGGGGCTCTGCCATTTAACCCGTAGAGAAAATGATCCCCAGTATGGCACAACCTATCCATTTCTCTTTCTTTTTGTGAGGCAGGGTCTCACTGTGTAGCACTGGCTGGCCCCAAACTCACAGAGATCCACCTGTCTCCGTTTCTCTGAGGGCCAGGACTAAAAGTGTGCATCACCACACTGGGTCTTGACCTGTCTGTTTCAAATCCAAATACCTAGCCACTTCCTTCCAAAGTCTGCCCTTCTGAAGCTCCAACTTAGCCAAAGCAAACCTGTCAGCTGCCTGCGGTCGGCTCACTGTGCCCACCCACCTAATCGCGCTTCCTGGGGGTAGCTACATCACCTTTGCCTCTAGACCAGGGTCAAAGCTGGGAGGAACCCGGATGAACCTGGGTGCTCTCACACTCATGCCTGGCATCTTATCGATCTCCTTAAGAGCCCTGCAGGCTGGGGACTGGTACCCTGTCTTGCCACACCTGAGCTAAGGTTTGCAGGAACTGAGGAACTTCCTGCCGTTTCAGAGCCAGGAGGCTGCAGAGTGGAGACTCTCCAGGCTACTGTGCCTGACCCCAAAGCCTACACTTTTAGCCTCCCTGTCAGCAAGGAGTAGGTTGACTCTATCTGAAATTCCATCTCTGGGTGGACTGGTTGCATAAACAAGCCCAGGTGTGCTGGTCCGAGATGAACAGGGATAAAGGTCCCTTATAGCTACTATGTATTCACTCATTAATTCAAATAACATTTATTGAACACCTCTCTAAAGTAGGTACAGAGCAGAGTTGGTAACAGCGGTTGGAATAACCCAAGGCTGTGCCCCGGGGCTTCCCATGTAGTTGAGGCCAACAGCACAGTATGTACAGGGCCACAGGGATACATAGCTTGCCTGGGGGGACTTGGATCTCTGCTGTGGCTGGAGTAAGAGGGTGGATAGCAAATTTGTGGAGGCCTGTGGTACTTCACAGAACTATTATTGTTCTTATTAAATATTCATGCAGCATGTCAGTCTGTGCCCCAGTCTCTGGCTTGAGCTGGCCATCGTCCCGCCTTTACCTCCCATGTGCTGGGTTTATAGGCCTGAGCCACCACACCCAGCTCATCACATAAACACTAAACAACAGTGATCTTTGAGCGCTTCTGAGGGCTGGGCTTGGCCAGCTGTACCTGCCTAGGTAAGGAGAAATCGTCACTGTGAACTATTTATTACTTCAAATGCCAACAATCAACATTTACTGAGCACTTACTTAGTGCCAGATATTGAGTGACTTACACACACATCCTTATGTAATCCTAATAACCTCATGAAGTCACCACCATCATCCCCAACTTACACAATAGGAAACAGAGGCTTAGGGAGATGAAGACACTGGGCTCCAGGCAGGCTAGCCAGGACAGCTGAGCTGGCTCAGGAGGGCTGCCTAGGGCCCACTTTGGACCAGAACTCAAGGATTTAGGCCTTGTCTCATGTCTGGCAATGAGCAGGGAAAAAATAATAAGAAGGCAGGTGAAGGGCTAGGGAGATAGTGTAGATGATAAAGCTTTGGCTTGCAAGCTTGAGGTCCCGTGTTCAATCCCCAGACCCACCCCCCAGCAAAACCAAAACAAACAAACAAAAAACCCCAAAACCAAAACCAAGACAAACAAACAAACAAACATTAAAACAAAAAACACCCCAGAGAGGAGTTTTAGGTTTATGACCCTAGGCCTGGGAAGGTGGAGACAGGAGACTCTCTAGGGCTTACTGCCCAACTAGCTTAGCCAGATTTGTAAATTCCAACCTGGTGCACCTTTAATTCCAGCACTCAGGAGGTAGAGGCAAGGAGGCTCTTCTGTGAGTTCAAGACCAGCCTGGTCTACATAGTTTCAAGCCAGCCCAAGGTGGCATAGTGAGCTTTGGTCTCAAACCAAACCAAACACCCCTACAAATCTCAAAGCCCCAGGTCTTAGTGAGGGATATTGTTTTTAGGGACAAGGTGGAGGCTCAGGGTGACAGAGCACGCCCGTGACCCCCAGCATTTGGGATGCAAACTTCTGCGAGTTGAGGACAACCTGGTCTCCAGAGGAGCCAGAGGGCCACAATCAAACCCCGTCTCAGAGAAGAAACCTCAGTCTACCTCCTGGGTCTCAGCAGGCTCCCAGGGATGGCGGGCCACCAGCATTCCAGGCTCCTTTCATCACCAGCCTTGCTTCCTCCTGGCCCACCACGCGACCAGCCAGTCTCTACAACAGCCTTCTCCTGCTCACACCTTTGAGATTAACAGAGCAGTTCCCACTCTGCCAACAAATCCAGGCTGGACTGTCAGATCTCAGTCGGGTGCTTTGTGTCTAGAGGAAAGGGAGTCCTTGGTGTTTGTGTTGGCGTATTTTGCAATATTGGATGGGGTGTGGGAAAAATGTCGCAGGGAAGCTCCCCATATCATATGGCGACTCTATACTAGAGAGAGACACTGAGCGGAACAAAGCTGAAGGGACTGGGGTTTTCATGGGCAACAGTGAACTAATGGGGCACAAGTGCTCCCTATTGTTTCTGTAACTACTGAGAAGACAGGCCACCACGCTGCCACTGCTCCTGTTTTAGAGATGGGGGAAAATCAAATTCAGGAAGTGACTGGCATGCCCCATGATGGTTCTAGAGTCTCCTGGCCCGAGGGAGGATCTACACAAATTTAGGTGTCCCACTGCCACCTAGGGACCCTGATTCTTTGTCCTCTCAGGAAGACAGATCTGCCAGCAGGCAGCCCCAGACTTTTTAGAAACAAAACAGTCTGATACAGAGCCTTCCACAGCAGCCTCGCCACCGCCCTCCAGCACCCAACAGTAAGACCAGAGACTGCAACTTGGTGTGTATGTAGAGTGAGGGGAGGCTGCGGGCTATCTGTGCTGGTGCTAAAGTCCAAAGGAAAGAATGGGAGGCGGGGGCGGGGGTGGAAGGGTAGGTAGGGGTGGGGTGGGGGGACAAATGGTGAATCAATGGACAGGGCACAAAGTTCAAATTGGGTTTGTGCCTAAGAGCAGAGGTCACCTGTTCCAACTCGCTGCCAGGGGCTCTACTACTGCTTACCGATGCCAATTTGGCACTGGCAGGAAGTGGGAACTTGGTGGCCCTGGCATTCCCAGAGCCAAACTCTGGCAGAACCGGGCTTCTGGTGACCTCACTTCCACCAAACCAGTTGGTACTCTCAGGCTCCGCCTTCAACCTTACCGCTGAAGAGTGCCCTTTCCCCGTGGAGGGAGGATCTTCCTGGCTCCATGGATACCGCTGATCTACATGTGGCGGTATCGGTATCGATCCGGTAGAGAGAGCCATTGCACACAGAAGAGACCCTGCTCCCAGGGTCTGAGCCCTGAACCTGGCCTCTTTCCCTCCTTGCTCTCTAGGGACAGGGAGGCTCTCAGCACAACAGCTCCTGTTTTGCCAACTGCCCCTCCAGCAGCTGATTCAAACTGGGGTTGTTTGGGGGAAAATACCAACCACTGGCAAAACCCAACCAGACGGCTTGCTATCGCTGGATTGAGCAGAGGAGACACCAGGGCGAGACCACCTGCGAGGGTCGGCTCTGCAGGACGCTGCCTGGCCTATTCCCGCTCCCTCCCCCAGCCATCTTTCTCCTTTTCCTCCTCTTCTGAGGTCCTCCCACCAGGCTCCCAGATACCAGCTAGCGAGCGCTTACTCCTCACATTCCAGAGGACCATAAATCCTCCAGGGTGGCAGAGCCACCACCCCCAAGACGCTTCTGCACCTCCTCCCGGCACCCTACCCCCACCCCTCGCTCTGAGACGTTGAGACTTCCTCTCTTTCTTAGAAGTCACTTTAGACTTGAGAAGGATGAAGTCCAACCGGTGTGAGTTAATGATGCACAAACTAGAGGACCCAGGATGTGGGTAGGGCTGAAGGGGCCCTCCCAGGGACCCTTAGTTACTCAGCCTTTAAGCCACTTTGAGCTAGCATCCACAGGGACTGAAGAGAGGAGAGAAGAAAGAGGGAGGGAGGGAGGGAGGGAGATGCGGCGGGGGGGGGGGAGCTCTTAGCTTAGCTGCAGGCAAGGATAACCCAGGAATAAGTCCGGGTTGTGGGGCGGAATCCAAGGGATGGGAGCAGAGAAGGGGACTGGGTTTCTCTGCGCCGTCTTCCAAAGTTCAAGCAGTCAGGAGATGCAGGCGGCAAAGGAGTTCCGCTCCCCAGCCAGCCCGGACAGGGCAGTGGGGTCGCCGGTCGCACTCCGAAGCACGCCTTAGAAACTGCGAAGGCTCCGGGTCAGAGGGCGGAAGCCGTTTCCTCCTCGCTGCTCGAGTTTCAGAAAGTGCTTGAACGTCCGGGGCGCCCGAGTCTCTCCGGAATCCTAGTCCCACACCCAGCCCAACCCGCACTTACCAAGTGGCTCTTTTCGGCCTCATTCTGGTCCCCCGCCTCCTGAGTGTCGGCGGCCGCTGGCGACTCGGCTTGTTCTGACTTCTCCTGGGGGCGCAGCAGCTCTTCCCGGATCGGGACGCCCAGCTTCTTGAGACGCTCGTCGGTCTCCGGGTCGACCACCAGCAGGCGCACGGCGTTCAGCGCCGCGCGGATGCGGCTCACCACCTGCTGATGTGTCTCCTTTTCCACATTCTCTCCGTTCACCTCCACCAATCGGTCTCCGGCCAACAACCCCGACTTCTCGGCCGGCGAGCCAGGTTCTACCAGCCGGATAAACTGGCCCACCTTGCCCTTCTCCCCGTGCAGGTGGAAGCCGTAGCCGTTCGGACCCTTCTCCAGGCAGCAGAGCCGGGGCAGAGGCTCCCCGGCCGCTGCGTCCGCGCTCATCTTGCTCTGCGAAGGCTCAGCGCGGGTGCCGTCGGAGGCCGGGGACTCACGACCTTTCTCCCCGAGCCGCAGAGCTCGAGTTGGGGGCTGAGCACCGCACCGGGCACAGGGAACAGGTGTCCCGGGAACCGCGGTTGTGAACGCACAGGAAGGGAGCCGGCCAATCCCCGCCCTGCGCGGCGTCTGAGCGTTCCAGAGCCCGCCCCAGCTCCTAAACCCGGGGGCGGGGCCGTGCGGTGGGTGTGGATCACAGTAGACCAATCAGAAATCACGAACCGGACTCTTGCGCCGGGGTGAACAAATCTAACCAATGAGGACAGTGGGGCGTGGCCGGCACTCGGCGCGGCACCCCGCAGCGGGAGAAGAAAAGAGAGCCCAGGAAGTGGAAGTGTTTGTTACCAAGTGCCGAGTTGGGCTGATCGGGCGGGGCCGAGGCCGGGGCTGGGGCCGGGTTCCAGGTACTGAGCCCAGAGGCCCCACGGGCTCCGCTCTGGTTTCCACGTTGTGGAGGGGGATTTAGAAGAGCCAGTCTCTGGGTAAAGGGTTCTCAACGCTTTAACCGCCTTCAGCCAAAGCCTGTTGCATAGCTTGGCTCGAGGGAGGGGAGCGACAGTTGCTGGGGAAACCACCCCATACTCCCCCACACTCACTCCTCCCCCTCCCCAGGGCCAACTTAAGAACCGGACGGATGTCTTCTGTAACACAGTAACACTGTAACAGGGTAACTGTAACAGAATAACTCCGGAACAGAGTTGTTTAAATAACAAAGTTTCTTCTTGTGGAACCGCGGCTCTATCCCTGGACTTGGCGTATAGACAGAGGTTTGGGCTCTGATCCCTTCTAGAAACTTGTAGAGCTTGGTAGAGAGACACAGGCTCCTTGCAACCTACCTGGAAGGCAGGCTGCCTGAGAACAGATAAATAAATAATAAATAAAGGGCTTAGTTTTGGCAGTAGCCTTTAGCCACGGAGAGAGGGCGGGTGAGACAGCTAGGTAGTCAATCTCAGGATTCACTTCAGAGGGAATGGAAGACTGGCTTTGTTCAACAGAATGAAAAATGACTTGGATTGTGAGATAAGCATTCCAGCTCCCTCTTGCCAGCGCAGATGTGGCCACAGAGGCTGTGGGGGGTGGGGAGGGTAATCAGTTAAGGGTAAGTTGAACCTATGAGGACACCAAGGGTGAGGATGGAATGATTCGGACATTGGGTAACAGTTTCCCACAATGTGCCACGTAACAAATTCTCTAACACGATCCTCCTCCTGGGGATAAACAGGGGGGGAAAAACCGGTCAGAGTATATTTTCCAAAATACTGCAATTTAATTCTGAAAAACACAAATGCCAGAGGCCCAGAGCTATATATGAGACTAGAGCTCCTGGCAATCTGCTCAGAGCCCCAGAAGAGAACCCGGAGCCCAGGCTCCTCCCTGTTCTGCCTATGAGCGGTCACAGAGAGCTTCCTTATCAACCCGTTTAGAGTGCTGACTTTGCTCTGGGAGCAAGATTTCTGCCTCGAAAGCAAATATAGTCACCTCAGAAATGTGTAATGCATACTTTCTTGGAGCCTCAGTCGCTGCCCAACCTATAGAGATGTGGTAAAGCTTCCTGTAGGTCATGGATCTGCCCCCTCCAAGTGTCCTTCCTTCTAAGGGTCAGATCAGAGCTTTGGGAGACACATGGCCTTGGGCCTACAGGGCTTCTTTGTCACCCCTCTTCATACCCTAGACTTGCCCACACTTGTCTTGTGCACATTGCATCAGCCCACCCCAAAATCGACAACTTCCCACCCTCTCAACCCAATTTAGTGGAAGAGGAAAAGACAAAATCATTTTGCCCTAGTATTGCTCTGAAGTTAGAGAGCTGGGGCTTAGTGGGAAAAACTGGACTATGGCTTTGTTCAGTTCTGCCTCCCACACATTCTAGGAGCCAACAAGTTCTTTATCTGGCTCTGACCTCTGCCTTAAATAGCCATGGTGCTGTACACCTTGTCTCAGGATTGGGAGGGAGGGGAAGGTTTTTCCAGACTCTGACCTCTGGTTGTCTAGGAACCCAGGTGGAAAGCTGACGCTGACGAGAGAGGTTCCATGGGAGAGCGGGGCATCCCCTGGGATATGAGGTCCAGAGATCAGGAGTGTTTTCAGGTGCCCCACTGTGCATGTGTGCTGGAGAAAAGGCGTGTGCACGCTTCCAGAAGGAGGGTCGGGAAAGCCAGAGGTAGCTGAGCAGACTCAGTACCTAGTAATTGCTATTCCTCTTAGGACAATCTCCATGTTTATCTCTCCCAAGGCTTTGGGCTAGCTCCCAGCACGAGGGCCCTTATTATCTTTCTGGGAGCTGAGAGAGGAGAAGTCTGGGGTCTCCTTAACCCCCTTAGTGATGATTGGTGATGGGGTCACAACCAGCTCCCATACCCTAGCAGTGCTTTGGCGCCACCTGGTGCCATGCTGGTGCAGTAACACTCTTGCTAGAGGAGAGGCCCAGCCTTTTAGAACTTAGCCCCAGAAAGCAAAGGACCACCGAGTCCCTACCTATTTTGGTTTTGGGGGCATATGGGTACCTTTTGTGTTATTAGTTTATGTATAGTAAGATAAAGTATGAGTAATTAATCCTTCCCATGATGCAGGGAAGCTAATGAAACTAGGGTAATGGCTACTCCCTTGGCGGGGGGCCACCCGCTGAGCCCCCAGCTTCTCCTAGTTGGTGTGGCAGTTGGAGTAACTGCATCCCCAAGGGTCTCTGGGCCTCCTCTTAGCCCCTCGGGAGTCACACAAAGGAGCAGCAGCTGGAGCGCTTCTTCTGGGACTCCACATAGTCTCGGATCTGGAAGCTGGGCTCATCAGGCTGCCTCCCTGCGCGGTATTTCAGTTCCCTGGAATAAGAAGAACCATGGGACTGGGAGTGTAAAGCTGGACTTTCCCCTCCCCCACCACTGGCTTTCCAGCTTGCCCTCCGTCCCACCCCAGGCTCCCCTTCCCTGCTCAGCTCTTACTTGGCAATCGCCAGAAAGGCCAACTCCACGTTCATGCCAGTCTTGGCACTGGTCTCCATGAAGGGAACACCATACTCCTGCCCGGAGAGAGTATCCTCAGGGCCTGCTTCTGGCCTCTCTCACCATTCACCCAACCCCACTGGCAGTCACTTACCCTGGCCAGTGTCTCTCCATCCTCAGAACGGATCACCCTTTCGCTGCTTACATCTGCCTGTCAAGCCCATGTGTGTCAATCAACTTCTGGGAAGGAAGCATGGACCCCAGGAAGCCCATCTTTTGCCCCAAGGAGCAAGTACTACCTGCCCTCTTCTGGTAGCCTGAGGGACTGCAGGCAGGTGTGATTGGCCTGGAGCCAGCGTTTCTGGGTTGCTCCGGCTGTGTGCCCAATGCCAGCCCTGAGCACTTGGGGAGGTGTGTAACTCTAGCAAAGGGTGTGGTGACCCAGCTTCATCAGGTGACAGCAGCTGAATTAAACCCTTTGTACTTAACCCCTGACCCTGTCCATAATGATCTAAGGATGGCTGGCAGCTGAGTCACCTGGCATCTCTCCAGCGGCAGTTGAGGCTATTGGTGGAAGGGGCTACTACTAAAGCTCTGGGGCAGGGCAGGCAGAAGCCACAAGACATGTCAGACTCTCACGCTGGAGACCTCAGAGTCCTCCGCCGGGAAGGATTTAGGTGGCTATGGAGCTGGGTGGGGCTGGTGCTGAGGCAGTGGGAGAGGAAGGCCGAGCGCATCAGTGCATCGACTGTAGCACAGAGCCACTCACCTTGTTGCCTAGAAGCATGATCACCACGTCCCTCTGGGCATACTCATGGATCTCTGTGAGCCAGGCCTGTGGGAGAGGGCAAACCGAGCCAGGCTGAGGCCAAGGACTAGGGGATTCTTCTCCTAGAGTGCTCTGTTGGGATTCTAAAACCACAAAAGGGCTCAGTAATCAAAAGCAACGGGATCAGCCGTATGTGGGAAACAGAGGGTTTTATACTTCCCACACAGAGGCGGGTGGGTAGAACTGGAGGTCAGCCTGAGCAACCTATCTAGACTCTGCCTCAAAACCAAAACAACCCAACAACAACAAATAGGAATTGAAGGTGGAGATGACTAAGCCGGGCTGGGGATGTAATACAGTAAATACTTGCCTTGACTATACACGACTCTGGGGTCCGTTATCCTGTATGGCCTTTCTGACCAATAAGTACTGTGATCGATTAGTGATGTCTGCCACGAGACTAGGCTTGGAGATGGTCATGCTCTACGGCTAGTATCCTTTTATACCTATCTGTTTTATCCCCTCAGTTTGCTTGTCAGTCCTCAAGGTCTAGAAGCACACAAAACCAGAACAATGCTGTGCACAGAGTTGTGTTTGTATTTATTGGTTATGGCTTCTCTAATGGTCTGGCTGTGAGGACACTCTGTCGTCTTGAGTTGCAACTTGGCCTGGATGCATGTGGAGTTTTCTGCTTGGGCTTTCCTCCCGTGGACAACTGTCCAGGGTGGAGCTGGGACTGCTCTAAACACTTTGATATATAGCACACTCATGAATTGCAGTTAGGGCTACCCAGGGCACACCAGCCTGCTCGGTTTTCATGTCTACATGAAATAGATAACTCATATCTAATGAAATAGCTAGTCACTGCTGAGTGTCTTTCAAAGGCGACAGTTCTATGGTCTACCTGTTTTTACAGAATTGAAGCAATCTGGTCTGCAGAAGCCCAGTTCTGGCTGCTCATGACAGGCAGGGTTGTTGGGACAGGGAAAGGTCCTTGGGGGAGGGAAGGACCTACCCTGATGTTGTCAAAAGAAGACTGGTTGGTGATGTCATACAACAGGAGCAAAGCTGGAGGGGGACAGATATAGAGGAGTTCAGGGCATCTGCATAGATGCTGTGGAATGGGGAGGGGACAGAGGATAAGGGGACTTACCCTGAGCATCTCGGTAATAAGCATGGGTCACACTGCGGAAGCGCTCCTGTCCTGCAGTGTCCCAGATCTAGGAAGAGAGAGAGGTGAGAAGGAGGCCAGGCTAGCTGCTGACTGGAGCGCTCATTCTGTGGTGTGAGAGCTGTCTGTGAGCTGGGGTGGGTGGGGGAGGGGGGAGCTGTCTGTGAGATGTCGGAAGGGGGACAGGGGGAGCCGGTTCCTTCTTTGGGTTTCTCACAGTTCTCAAGGCTCCCCGAGCATCTGACAACCTCTTAAATCGCCTTTCTGGGATCCTAAGCCTATTTACTGCTGTTTCCTCTTCTCCAGCCTAGGGGTTGGGCATCCTTACTGCAGTAGAGACTCAGCAAACTGGGAGGGAGGGATCACAAGGGAGGCTAAGTCGGGCTGAGGGCACTCTGAGTTGCCTTTGATAGGAGAAAGGGTGCCTGGGAACTGCTTTTTTTTTTCTTTCTTTTTTTTTTTTTTGCAGATATCAAACAAAGAAAAGCAGTTTCCTCTCATGGGCCCCACAGGAAGTTACCCCAGGCTGAGGCCAGGGCTGCAGGCCTGTGGTTCAGGTTGAGATGCAAGCGAGCGAGCGCAAGCCCCTCCTCCGCCCCAGCTTCCGCTGTACCTGAAGCTTCACCCTGGCACCATCCACTGTCACCACTTTATTCTGAAAGAGAAAAGGGCAGAGGGTCGGGACGGGAGGGGAGGGGAGGCTGGCCTCCTAGTTCTGCTAATTTCCTGTCCTGGTCTCTCTCCAGGCCTGCAGGCAGCGTGGTGAACCTGAGACATCTTCAGCCAACAGAGCAGTGGGGACCTGCTGGAAGATCCCTCCATCCATTCTTCTCCTAACCTAGCCAGCAGGGAGAACCTTCAGACCTGCCGGGTCCTCTGCTGGACTCAGCACAGGGAAGGTGTGCGAGGCTCTGCCCCTTCCCTTCTTCAATCTCTGTCTCTCAGGGTTCAACTTTAGTGATGAGACACCCATTAGCATCCCGAGGCCTTCCGAGGCTTGACCATCTTTCTCCCTGCTACCCATAATTCTCTCCATGAAGCCTCAGCACTCCGTTCACTAGGGGAAGCGTGAAGCTTTTGTAGGCTCACCTGCTAGGGCTAGACCTTTTCCCTCTGGGATCCTTTGATATGCAGTACTCAGTGGTCCCACTTGCACACTGATATAGATGGAGATCTTAGATACCTGGGGGTGGGGAGTGGGATGGGAGACAGCCCCGAGATCTGTTCCCTCTGAATCCAGACCTTCAGCTACTTGGCAATTGCTTCTTGAAAACTGACCTTGACAGAAGAGCCCAGTTCAGATGGCCACTAGCAAGGGGCTCTCTGGACTTAGACCATGAAACTACCTTGTTTTGGGGGGATATTATCCAAGAGCTGAGAGGAAGGTGGGCAAGATGCCAGCCCTACCTAGACTCCTTTGACCTAGCTATCTCTGTGATCCTGGTGGGAGTGCCTTTGGGGCCTTCCAGGCAGTAAGCCCCAGGTGCCCTCAGGATTCAAAGCAGACAAGGAGAGGACATTCTTCTTGAGCCTGAGCTGTAGCTCAGCTCACTGCAGGAGGAGCCTGCAGCCACCTCACCCTGAAGTCTATGCCGACGGTGGCTATGAAGGTTCCGGACAGGAAGGCCCCGTCTTTGAATTGGATCAGGAAACAGGTTTTGCCGACGCCCGAGTCTCCAAGAAGCATCACCTAGGAGATGGGGGCAGAGGCAGTTAATGGCAACTGGGTGGGGGGAGAAGAGGGTCTTCTGGGATTTCAGATGCTCCAAGAGGGTCAAAGAAGAAGAGAAGGGTGGAGAAGGATGTCAGCAGGACAGAGGAACGCTTGCCTCCAGTGAGCCTGCCCCTGCCATCACCGCGCCTCTCTCCCCGAGTCTCCTTGCCTCGGCCTCTGAGGTTCTCCCTCTGAGCTTCTTGTACTAGTCAATGTCCTTGAAGCAGAGCTGAGACCTCCGAAGTGCTTAGAGACCCCCAGAGAATGTCACATCCCGTAGGTCTGTATCTTGGATATATATCTGCCCATTGCTGGCCTGTTCAGAGATTACTGATGCTCTGAGTGTATGCTCAGGTGGGTGGGGCTCCCACACAGTAGCCTACCAAGACTTGACAGGCGGGTGGGAACATGATGGTGCGGGTCCTTCATCCCAGCATTTGAGAGGCAGAGGCAGGCAGATCTCTATGAGTTCAAGGACTAGCTAAGGCTAAAGAACAAGACCCCCCCCTCCCCATCTTTAAAAAAAGAGAAGACTTGATGGGTGGGACACTCTCTTTAAATTACTATTGTTTGACTTTCCTTTTGGGTCAGATATTTATTTGAAAGTGTCTAATGAGGGCTTATGTTCATAATAGGCTTGCAGGAATTAGGGAAGGCTAGAATTTATCCTGAGATGGGGAGCCAGCTCGTCTGAAGTTTTTAGCAGAAACCTCCCAAGAGGGACAAATGGCTGCAAACTGGCATCTTTAGGCTACTGTGGAGAACGTGCAGGTATGGTGGAGGGAGCTCTTTGTTCAGTCATCTTGGAGAACGGAGGTGTAGACTCAACATTGGAATGTTCCCAGCTGCCTGGTTAGACTGTTAATAAGGTTAGAATTGCTCGGGGCTCTCTGAACTTGATAGTGGAGCCAAAAAGCTAAAAAGCTTCCTTAGATACGGGGTCTTAGGACTGATTAGTTGACTGTGGTGCAGGGATGTCAGAGTGGGCCCGAGAGGAAGGGATGCAAGGCTGAGTTCCCATATTATAAAAACCCTACTGTGTGCTTTGGGGAAATTTTCATAATTTTTCTGTGGCTTGCCCACCATAATAGGAGGAAAGTGGGGGTGGGGTGGGGGAGTGGGGCTCATTCCTTTGCAGCCTTTCTGGAGCTTGTCAGTGACTAGCGACAAGATTGATGGGAACCACTTAAGACTCTGAGAAGAGTGCCCGAGACCCCAGACCTAAGGTGCTCCAAGGATCTTTTCCCATCATGCTCTTTTCCCACAGCTATAGACTCAGGACTGGGCCAAGTCTGGCTGGTTGGGGGTCAGCTATTTTGCAGGTGCTCCTGGCAGGCACTCTGATGGCTCTGGGGCCCCAGCCATACAGGGGAGGAAGGGAGGGAGGGAAGCAGGCGAATACAGGTATTTGTGTACTTTACAGATCACAGCTGCCTTGAGCAAATGATGCAGCCGGTCACCCAGCCCATCAAGTCCACCAAACACAAACAGCTGCTCAGCCTTGCCACCTCCTAGGTAAACAGCTCAGTTGTCCCACAGGGCCTGGAGGTCAGGAGATCCCCATCAGCCTGGGGGGGGGGAGGGCTGGCCATCAGCAATTCCCCTCCCCTGAGGACTTGGAGCCCCATTTCCTGCCACAAGCCCACACAGGACGCCTATCTCAACGTCTCTGGGTGGGTAGGCTGGCTGACTGGCTTCCCCTGAAACTCTAGGGGGTGGAGATGTGAAGCTCCTAGTGAGAGTGAGATCTGGTGTTGGAGAGGGACCAAGACCCTGAAAGAGGCAGGTATCCTTCAAGACCAGGCATCAGCTCTACCTGGCATAGCTCTTACTTATCTCTCCTAAACCCCGTAGAAAAAGAGTGCAAGAGGCTGGCTGGCTCAGCATCTCTTTTTAGAGTTCCATGTACTTTCTTAAACCAAGGACACTAATAAAAGAGGTGGTGACCGACTGGCGTCCATACTTGTCCCACGTCCTTTTGTGCAGGGCATTCTTGCAGAATGTATGCACCCCGGAGAGTTGCCTTTCAAGTCATTGGGGGTAAGGGGGGGAGGGAGGGTGGGCCACGGTCACTAATTGCCATGTTCTTTCTCAGCTTCTGAAAATTCCCAAGTGGACTTGTAAGCTGGCTGCATGCAGTCTGGGGTGTTGGGAAGGATTTGTGAGTCTACGTCTGGAGGCAGTGGGGAGGGAAAGGGTGGGATTTACTGCTGAGTGGGGACCCAAAGCACTGCGTGCGTGCGTGTGACAAGTGTCACTTTTTGAGGCTTAGCTCAAAAAGGGCATTAACCTTGAGATGCCTCTGCAGGCGGGGGATGCCCTGTCTGTGTCTTCAGAGAGTCGCTATCTCCCAGTATTTCAAAGTGTGGCAGAAGAAACTGGGTTCTTGTTCCCAGGGTGGAGAGTCTAAGTCCTTCTGATCTGCTTTACCCCATGCCCTCCGAGGTCAGCCTAGAACCCTAGAGACTGGGATGAGCCCAGGGGTTATGCCCCAGACCAGAGACCCAGCTGACACTTCCAGAGAGGGGCGAAGACAGGGAAGGACAGGGTCCTAAGGCAGAGGACATCGGGAGGGAAGTCTAAGTGCCGGCCTGGGGGTCCCCAGCACTGAGCGCAGAGCCCACCCACCTTGCCTGTGAGATCGTAGTTCGGACTGAAGGGCGGGGAGCGCTCAGGGGCTTCTCCATCCCCAGCGGTAGCAGCTCCTGGTGTGCCAGTCATGTCCCCGGACAGTCAGAGGTGAGCCCGGCTCTCAGCAAGCGAGGGAGAGCGCGGAACCGCCCTGCCATAGGCTCCGCCCACTCCTCCTTCCCCATCCACCAACCGGCTCGGACCCTGATAGACTCCTCCCTCCGTCCCCGCCATCCCCCTCGACGACGCCTGCCAGGACGTCTGAGACTCGTAGAGTGCACGCCCGAGGGACTGGCAGTCCCCCTGAGAGATATTAGCCTAGTTTAGTGCTTTTGCAGCACGGAATGAGTCCTGGTACAGGATCAGCCCATTAAGGTCGCAGTGGCGAAGTTAGATTGCCATCGAGGCAGCGGACCCGGGAGACCCAGCTAGCTGCGGAAGGTGTGGCGCTTGGTTCCTACTGCGGCTGTGCGGTGGCCAGCAGGGCGCGCCCGAGCTCCAGCCAGTTGACAGTCCTGTACTTACCTGCAGGCAAGAAGCTGGGGATGTCCCTGAGCAGTGTTTGACAGGAAGCTGCATTCTGAGGCTAGCACCCAAGCGGTTCTGATAGACCTCAGCTCATCTGAGTCTACTTTTTCACCGACACTCACCTTGGAGCGCACTGACCATCTGGGGAGCTCCTGGGTGGGGCTAACACTTTGAGCTCTTTGCCATGTTTATCCTTCATTTGTTAGTCTAAGCCCCTAATGTCCCACCACCGGAACGCGAGCTCTTGAAGATCATCTTTCCAAGGGGACAAGATAGGCTCAACCTTATTCAGGGGAGGCCTAGGCCTAGCCACCGAGTGGGTGCCACAGGAATTCATGAAGTCGTGGGTCGGTTTGAGCTGTTTCTAGTACAGCCCAGGAACCCAGCCCAGGAACCCTGCCGGATGACAGGGGATATGGAGAATCTGGGGTTGCACATACCAGGGCTCAGTGGCTTGTGGGCTAAATTTTTAACATCCCAACGTTGTATAGAAGGGAACAGGATGGGGGACTGGATGCAGGGTGTAGGAAGTGGGATGGGCCCCTCAACTCTTTAGATGAGGGCAGTGAGGGCTGGCTTTTGGGTGACTGTGACTTGGGAACTGGCTGTGTACATCAGCAGGAACTATTTCATGACAGCTGAGAGAAGATCCTGGACCCTGGATGGAGGTGACTTTGTCGAGGTGGGAATTGGAGAGGGGTAGTGGCTTGCCCCTTGCTCACCGTCCACTGAAAATCAATGTTATTGGGGGGGGGGTACATTGTATCCTGAAGCCCCAGGCACTGGTACCCAGAATGTGTGTGACTTTCCTTGGCAACAGGAACATTAGAGATGTAGGTTAGAATTGGGCCATACTGGAATAGGGGTCCAGTGCTGGTTAATATTGATCATCAACTCGGCAGGCCCTAGAATCATGCCTGTGAGGGATTATCTTAATTAGGTTAACTGAGGTGGGAAGACCCACTCCAGAGTAGGGCAGCATGAAGAGGAAGTGATCACACCTCTTGTTGTTCTCTGTTGCTTGTCTGTGGGTCAGCTGCCTCAGGCTCCTGCTGCCGGGGCTCCCCCCACCCCTGCCACGATGAACTCTAACCCCCAAACTTCCCTTCTTCACATTCTGTTTGTGTCTGGGTGTTTTATCACAGCAACAGGAAAATTAGCTGAGACAAACCCCTAACCCAGTGTGACTGTGTTATGAGGAAAGGAATATTTGATGACTCCAAGGAGCATGGATGATGCCCGGAGCTAACAGAAGCTGGGAAGCAGTAGGGAGAATTCGACTGGGATACTGCTGACCCCTTGGTTTGGGACTTTGGTGTGTGTTGTTGGCTCCATTATTATTTTGGGAGGAGGCAAAAGCCTCAGGGGTTGGGGCTTAGCTGATGTTAGGGATTGGTTCTAATGCTGTCTCAATTCAATTTGGCTCTCAAAGGCCTGAGGTCCCAGACCCTGACGGTCTCCGCCCCCAGCTGGATTTGATTGGCATTAAAGGATTGCCTTACAGCCAATGGCTGGGCAGGTAAACTGAGGCGGGACCTGGGGATTTGTGAGGGCCAGCAACCAGGGAGAAAACTGGAGAATGATGATTCCTAGCGAGACGGGTCAGATTTAGAGCTGCAGAAGGAAAAATTCACCCAAAATGTAGGTGGAAAGGGAAAGTGGCCCCAGGGGAGGGTGCCCAGAAGGTAACAGGGCAGGGAAGAGAAAACACAGATTCAGAGGTGTTGAGTCAGGAGTACCAGAGGGAAATGTGTGCTAGCTGGGTGGAGGATCAGAACTGCCCAGCCTTTGAGCTAGTCAAGACATATCAAAAATAAGCTAACGTGTGTGTGTGTGTGTGTGTGTGTGTGTGTGTGTGTGTTACACCTGTCTTAGAGGAATGGGTTTGAGATGGAGCAACCCAGGCACCTCCAGAGACAACAGAGATAAAAGCATTCTTACAGAGAACCGGGGAGAGTGCAGTCCTTTTCCTGGGCAATGCTTGTTAGCATCTCTGGGTTGTGTTCCCTGGGCCAGCAGCATGCAGCATGCAGACAGTGCAGTATGGATGAGCCATGCTTTGTCCCCTGAGATGCTGTATTATCCTGTGGTGTGTTCAAGGGCGGTCCTGAGGCAGTCAGAAGTACGAGGGCCTTAAGGACCTTCAGAGTGGACTGTGTAGAAGAGACGCTCACACAAGGGCAGGGAATCATAGGATGTAGCCTTCAGTGCAGAGGGAATGGTCTAGAACACACCAGCAAGGCTTTCTGACCTCTGCGCTGATGCTGTGTGCATGCCCCGACAACCCGCGTCTCTCCCATAGCTGCTTACATCTTACGTCTTACCACAGTCACACACTCTGACACCAACACTGTAACATAGACATGCCTCTCACGCACACCTCACACAATCCTTTAACATACAAGCTTCATATTATAAACACACACTAGATCGCATGTCATGAGACATCATTGCACTCATCTCCTGTCATAGCACAAGCATACCATGTCTTACATGACTCCCAGACACAGGCCCCACTTCGCTCCAAACAGGTGCATGTCTCTCAGCACGTGGAAACCACAGACATCATTTGCATTCCACCACGAGCTCATAAAATACATCAATGCCCACATGTCCTCAAATTGACCCCATAACTCACATCCTCAACGGATGCACCAATCACTCTCAAATATAAAACACTATAAATTACCCAACCTCCCTCATGTCCCACAGATGTGAAGTGCACATGCACACCACATTACCCTCCAACCAGAAACTCTCACCCTACTGTGCTATAGGACACTCACAAAGCCTTCCTGATACAGGGTGAACCAGTGACAACGGCTCCTCTCTTGCCTATTTAGAGGAACACCTGGGTTCTTCCCAGACATGCAGGTGGACTGAAGAGACCCCCAGGGCTATGAAGCACCTAGCCCACTGACTGCAGGGTCCAGATGTGGAGGGGAGACTAGGGTAGAGGCTGGAGAAGCAACATTGACGCTCAGGTTTTTCAAACCATGGTGCAAAGACCACCCACAGCACAGCACCCAGGCCATGTCAAAACGGCGACTCTGTCCCTATGATGATCCTACTGGGGCAGCCTCTGCAGGTCTTTACATATGCCCAATGAGCCTCGAGAGCCTCAATTGTGTGCTGCTTTGACCAGAAGATGGGGGAGTTTAGACTTTAACAGGCAGTAGTGAGACGATGGTAAGTGGACAGAGGAAGGCTTTTGGAGATGAATTTTGGTGAAACTGGAGAGTCTTGGGAAAGTTAAGACTAGTTGTAACAAGGAAGTGGGATGGGTTGGTGGGAAAGGTTAATGTCTTGTGGTTTGAATATGAAACGTCCTTAAATGAGTTTGCTTTCAGAAAATGCTCAGTCCTCAGCTCGGGGCATTATTTTGGGAGGTGGTAGAATTTTTTTTTTTAAAGATTTATTTATTTATTATATGTAAGTACACTGTAGCTGTCTTCAGACACTCCAGAAGAGGGCGTCAGATCTTGTTAC
>NC_034603.1:82314373-82315626 GCF_900095145.1 Mus pahari | reverse complement strand
TGAGCCACCATGTGGTTGCTGGGATTTGAACTCTGGACCTTCGGAAGAGCAGTCGGGTGCTCTTACCCGCTTAGCCATCTCACCAGCCCGAGAGGTGGTAGAATTTTTAGGAGGTGAGACTTAGCTGGAGAAAGTAGGCCACAGGTTAATATTTACAAGTTATGCTCGACCTCTCTCCCCATTTCTTGTGTGCTGTGAGGATAGTAGCTCTGATGTTCTGCCCCCTTAGGAGCCCAGAATCCACAGAGCCGAGGACCACGACAGAAGCTCTAAAACTGTGAGGCAAACTAAACCTTTCTTCAGGTTGGTTTTGGAACTGCAGTGATGGCAAGTCTAGTGTACAGAACTGGTACCAGGAGTGGGGATGCTGTTGCGATGAACCTAACTGTGAGCATCTTCTCCTTTGGAACTGGTTTGCAGGAGGACTTTGGAAAAGTTCAGACACGTGGGCTAGCAAAGGCCCTGAGTGACCTCAGTAGGTGACTGCGGTGGGAGCTTGGAAGACCAAAGGGATGATGAGGAACGTGGACAGTGAAGATGGCTCATGAGGTTTCAGATGGGAACAAGGATTTTGAGGGGTTGGACTAGGAGCCATTCAACATGACAATCTTGCAAAGGACTTTTAGCATTTTGCCTGGGCTCTGAGACCTGGTAGAGGGCTGTGTTTAAAAGTAAGAGACTAATGAACCCAGTGGAGTTTGAGGCAGTTCAGTACCCAGGCTGTGGCATAGTTACTGTCAGCTGCTTTCAACAACATTTATAGCGAGACCAAAGAGCAAAAGGCTGAACAGAAAGTCTGGAGAAACTCACAATTTGTGAGTCAGAAAATCCTGTACAACGAAGGAGACTGGTACCATTTAAAAGAAGTCTGGTGGTTTACATCAAAAGATGAAAGGCCCGGCTAATATCTCTGTGAATTCTAATGGTGTCAGTACTTCATCAAACCCAGCAATAGGACTCTGCATCCAGTGTGACAGGGCTTGTGAGATAGAATTCAGGGAAAACCAGAATTGGAGAGGTGTTAGCTCTATGCCAGAGGGCCATAGACCTGGAATTTTCTCAGTGAAGGCAAGTACATTCTGTGTCTCCTTTCTTCTCTTCATGCCCAAGCTGTGTCCAGCCTTCTGAGCAGGGCCAGCAGGAGCTTGGTGGTCTCTTCTGCCTCAATTATCAGCAAAAGTCTGATGTCTAGGCCCAGAGCCAGGGTGCTTGCGAATTACCCTATGTGCTTTTTTTTTTTTTTTTTTTTTTTT
>NC_034603.1:82307564-82314331 GCF_900095145.1 Mus pahari | reverse complement strand
TTTTTTTAAGATTTATTTATTTATTATATGTAAGTACACTGTAGTTGTCTTCAGACACTCCAGAAGAGGGCATCAGATCTTGTTACAGATGGTTGTGAGCCACTATGTGGTTGCTGGGATTTGAACTCCGGACCTTTGGAAGAGCAGTCGGGTGCTCTTACCCACTGAGCCTTCTCACCAGCCCTGTGCTTTTTTTTTTTTTTTTAAATTCTCACAGTTGTGGCTTGAGATGGCTCAGTGGTTAAGAGCACTGACTGCTCTTCCAGAGGACCTGGGCTCAATTCCTACCACCCACTTGGCAGCTCACAAGTGTCTGTAACTAGAGTTCCAGGGGATCAATGCCTTCTTCTGGTTTCCACGGGCCCTAGACACACAGTTGATCCACAAACACACATGCAGACAAAACAGCCATACACATAAAGAATAATAATAAAAATGTAAAATATCTCACTGAGTGATAGGTCAGTGAGCAAGGATCTTATACATTCTAGGGATCAGTATTAGAAGAACACCCAGTGCCCTTAGGCATCCTTGCCCAGCAGGATGTGGGAGAGTAGCTGCTGTGCAAAGATCCAGCTGTTTTGTACAGGGAGATGGACCAGGAAAGAGAGGAGGGTCCCTGGCACTAAACAGAACAGTACGAAAGTGAATAGGCATTGTCACAATCGTGCTATGGCCGGGTCCCATCAGATTTCCTCCATGTGGCTCCCGTTCCACGTGGCTCCTGCCCACTTTTGCTCGTGGGCTTTTCCCTGGACTTGGATCCCAGCTGTGGGACATGGTTGTGCTTGTTTGTGTTCCACGGTCTTGACCCAAATGTCTCCAGGCTCAGGTTTCGGTCAAGCTGCCAACTGTCTGGTTGCTGGCCTAGGCTAAGCACAGCTGAGGTTATAGAAGGCTGTCCCAAGGTTAGCAGGAGACTTCTCTCACCCTGGCTGGGCTACTTGGCTTTCTCCTTCTGATGAAATCCATTCTTCTTGCTCATAGATTTGCCTTAGTTTTCTTGCCAAGCATACTGGCTAGTTTTGTGTCAACTTGACACAGTTGGATTTATCACAGAGAAAGGAGCTTCAGTTGGGGAAATGCCTCCATGAGATCCAGCTGTAAGACATTTTCTCAATTAGTGATCAAGCGGGGAGGTCCCCTTGTGGGTGGTGCCATTTCTGGGCTGGTAGTCTTGGGTTCTATAAGAGAGCAGGTTGAGCAAGCCAGGGGAAGCAAGCCAGTAAAGATCATCCCTCCATGGCTTCTGCATCAGCTCCTGCTTTCTGACCTGCTTGAGTTCCAGTCCTGCATCCTTTGGTGATCATCAGCAGTATGGAAGTGTAAGCCGAATAAACCCTTTCCTCTCCAACTTGCTTCTTGGTCATGATGTTTGTGCAGGAATAGACACCCTGATTAAGACACCAAGCTAGTAGCTGAGTTCAGAGCAGAGACCCCATAGGCTGTTAGGCTGTGAATCAGAATTTCCAGCCTCCAGATCACCTACTCTCTGCTCTCCAAGTCAGGAGCAAGGGTAGGTGAAAAGATATAAGCGTGACTGGGAGGGAAGAGGGACATCAGCTGGAGGAGGCCATCCCTGGCACAAAGTCATGCATTTCACTTCCGGACAGGCTGACCCAAGGCTTTAGGCATTATCCAAATAACCTTGGCCATCCGCCACTCCATCCTACTTCGTTCCATCTTCCTCCTAGAGAAGGCTGGGCCGCAACTTGTCTAGTTTTGAGAGCACTTGGGGGCTAATGTTTCAAGACAGAGTCTAGGTCAGACAGCTCACCGACCGGCCAGCTCTCCCTTCCCATTCACCACCTGTATCCATGTCCAGGCTGGACCCTTGTTTTATTCCCTACAACACTTTGGGAAAGCCCATTTTGGGACTTCCTCCCTCTCTTCCCACCAATGTAGATATTGTGTCCCAACCGCAAATGTGACCTCACAGGCCCCGTGCTTTGGTTTGTCTAGAGGTTTTCAAACTCCCATGTGGTCCAAGACCTGTTCTCCCTGTCTCTGCAACACTAGGATTCTAGAGACCAAGCGTGTAAAAGGGGGAGAGTCGTGTGTGTGTGTGTGTGTGTGTGTGTGTGTGTATGTGTGTGTGCATTTCCAAGAAATCAGGGGAATCAAGAAGTATCTGCAGGCATGGAAAGTCAGGGAGGCAAGGGTGAATGGCAGAGAAGGACTGTTGCTAGTCTGTGGGGACCCGTGGGGGAAGGAGCCTGAATCTACTTTCTAATCGGACTCCACCCATGCGCCCACACCCAGGTGACGTCTTCCGGGAGAGAGCAAGTGCTAAAATTCAGACTTCAGTCCTTGCCTGCTGGCTCCCAACCCATGTGGCCATGCTGAGCTCACACCTTCTGTAAGGTCATTTGTCTTAACCCTGGAAGATTCTTTGCTGCCTTGGGTTGACCTGAGGATCCACACCCAGATACCCCTGTTTTGTCTTTAGACTCAAAGCGGAACGGAGCCTCCATGCTACCCGAGGCCAAAGCCCCCATCAGCTTGCTTGCATCTCTGGAGACAGTCTGTTTACTGGTTCTTCTAATGGCCTCACCTGTTTCTGGCTGACACCCTGGCACATGTGCAGAGGCAATGAGTACTTACTGTGAACCCGATACCCACGGTGGCTGAGAAGGAGCCGGGGATGAACTTCCCCTGGTCAAACTGAACCAGTAGAGACGTCTTCCCAACGCCACTGTCACCAACCAGAATGGTCTGAAAAAGCAGCAATAGAGATGGAGTGAGGGTTTCAGGAGGATTAGTCATGACTGCAGGAGGAGACTCTTTCTGTACACATGCACACACACACATTTACACATGTGCATGTACATACACACATGCACACACACCACACATCCACGCATGTGCATATACACACATGCACACACCACACACATACCTACACATGTGCATGTACATACACATGCACACACCACACACGCACATACACACTACACATCTACACATGTCCATATACATGCGTACACCACACCTACACATGTACATACACACTCATACCGTACACTCACACATACCACACATCTACACATGTGCATGTATATACACACACATGCACACACACACACACCACACACTAGTACATATATAGAACACAAACAGACAACACACAAGTATAAAAAAACAGACATGCAAGTGTATACAGTACACAGAGATATGCAGACAGACAGGCACATACATACATACTTACATACTATACAAACACATCTAGGAATATGTATACCAATATGAAGGCACACAGATAGGGCTGACAAGGTGGCTCAGCAGGTAAAGATGACTGCTACCAAGCCCAGCAACAGCCGCATTCAATCCCTGATACCTACCTAGAAGAAAGAGAGACATACTCCAGCAAGATGTCCTTTGACCTCCACATGCACACTGGCATGTGTCCCACCCCTGGTAACACACACAAAACCTCACCAATAAGCACATGCCCACTGTACAGACCGAGGCACTTAGACCTAGATGTACAATACCTGAACATGCATATATACACAAACACACATACACACAGATATGCATGTGCACACCTCCCACACACCTCTTTAATTTTTTTAATTGAAATGTTTAAAGGAAAACTATCCCAAACCAAGTTCTCCAGCACCTGAGATAACCATAAGAATCCGCCATAGAGATTCCCTCCCATCCCCAGGCTTATCTGACCTGGGGGCCCTGCTGCTGTGTTCTGACGTCCAGTATTGCTGTGTTTGCACTGGGCCCCATGGCTCATGGACAATCCTGAGGTAAAGGCAGAGCGTGGCAGGGTCACTGTGTCTGTCCTGTTCCTGGGGGACACTAGACTCCTCTAACAGCCAACTGTATAGTTCGAGCATCACTGCCCCTGGGACTCTGACCCGTGTCAGAGCCGGACACGCCCCTGGCTCCCGGCTCCTGCCTTGTTTTCCATATAGATATTTCTCTCCATAAACTCCTTGCATGTTTTATTTCATTTTGATGTCTGCTCCTTGGAAGACCAGATGACGTGATAGGTCTCCCAGGTGGGTTAATCCAACACTTCCACACCTGTGTGACCCCAGAGTGGAAAGCAAGATCAGCATGCCTAGGGCTAGCCTGGGGAATATTTCACGGCATCCCAGAGAGAGGGGAATTTTAGGAAACACGACAAAGGTCAGTCTCCCCTGGGAGGTCGGTACTGAGAGGAAGCAGGGTGAGGATCAGCCTGGAAACTTGGGCAACACATTTGGAAGGGAATCAGTCATAAGCCACAGCACAGAAACATCCCTGAACTCCGGGGCTGTGCCCAGAGGACTCTCAGTGAAGGGATGAAGGATGGATAAGAAGTCAAAGGCCTTGATCTCAAGGTGTGCCATGACCTCTGTCTAAAGATGATCACTGGAGGCTGTTGGAAGGCTCAAGAGAGGCAACCTTCATTTGCATTCACAAAGACTCAAAAGCAGAGAGTCTGCTTGAGCCTCCTGGGTTAAACACTGGCACCCCAGCCACTTTGGGGCCCTGACTGGCATGAAGGAAATCAGTATCAAAGTAGGTTGAACACAGCGTTGCCTGCGTGCTGTCGACCATGGACGTCCCCTGACTATCACTCTTCAGCCTCTACTGGCCAAATGACATTCATCTGGGCTTTTGTTTCCTTCTCTGGGTTCAAGAGCACCATTTTATTGTTATGAATGTTGGCTTTGTTAATTTGCATCTCACAATAAACGTCCCCAGGCTTCAAGATGTGCTTCCTAGAGAGAACAGCCTAGAAGAGCCTGTGTGCCCAGGCTCACCTCCTAGAGGACATGGTAGGCTCAATCCTTTCTTCCTTATGCCCCGTTTCCTTTACAGGGTGAAGAAGCCCGTGTCTTCATCTACTCGCTCTGACAGCAGCCTTGTCTTGGGACCTGTGTGGACTTGGTGGGGACTGGAGTTCAGCTCTTCAAACCCAAACTGAACTCAGAGCCTGCTCTCAGTTGGCCTTTTTAGCATCAAAAATCTACTGATGGGCCTGGAGAGGTGCCCCAGCAATTAAGAACACCCAACAAGGCAGCTCCCAGCTGTCCATAACACCAGCTCCAGGGCATCTGATGCCCTTTCCTGATCTCCATGGGCACCAGGCGTGCATGTGGTGCACATATATACACGCAGACAAAATACTCATACACATAAAATAAAATAAGCCTTCTAAAAAAGAATATACTGACAATTATGCTGAGAGATTTTTTTAATGCCTTTTTAAAAGTGTCTCCTTATGTAGCTATGTCCTAGAACTCATTATGTAGAGCAGGCTGGCCTCCAGCTCTTAGGGGTTCTTCAGGCTCCACCTCCTGAGTGCTGGGGTAGCAGGCATATGCTGGTCCTGCCTGGGTTGTCAAGAATTTTTTTCTTTTTAATCTGGGTAATCATAGAGATCTCTGAGCTCATCAACCACAAGCATTGTTGATTACTTTCCCTTAAGCCCAGAACCTTCCTTAGCCCTGTTTAGATTAGAAAGTTATTACAGCTAGGTAGTGGTGGTGCACAGTTTTAATCCCAGCACTTGGGAGACAGAGGCAGGAGGATCTCTGTGAGTTTGAGGCCAGCCTGCTCTACAGAGTGAGTTCCAGGACAGTCAGGGCTACACAGTGAAATGATGTCTCAAAAAAGCAAAAATAAAATAAAATAAAATAAAACAAAAAGTTATTACACTTTATTTATCTATTTAGTGTGTGTGTGTGTGTGTGTGTGCGCATGTGTGCACACATGTGTTCGGAGGTCACAGAACAGCTGGCCGGTGTTGCTTTTCTTCTCTCAGCCCATGAATACCATCTCTCCTACTGCCATGTTTTTCTCTGAGGTGTCAGGCTCAGCAGCAAACTCCTTAGCCTGATGAGTCATCTCTCTGGCCCCCATTGTCCAGAATTTTTTTTTTAACTACTATTTCTTTCTTCCAGAGGACTTATGAAAAATTAACTAATTAAGTTAATGAAGCTGGGCCAGCAAGATGGCTCAGTGGGTAAACTGTTTGCCTTTAAACCTGAGAAGCCAAATTTGATCCCTGGAACCCCTGAAAAGGTAAAAAGAGAACCGACTCTGTACTCTGATGTCCATATGTGTGTCTGAACTCGAGTGTGCGTGTGCATGCACACACACATACACACATAATACTACTAAATAACAAAAAGTTAATGAATCCTGGTTTTGGTCCAAACCTTTGTGTCAACTGTCTGCATTTCTCCCCTTTCTTCTTCTCTTCTCCTTTGAGAGCATCCCATGAGTCTCAGGTGGCTTTGGATTCCAGTCCTCCTGCCTCTGCCCTCTAAGCTGGAGTTGCAGGTGTGCACCAGCATAGGCTGAGTTACTTTTCTGAAGTCGTTTTATTAATGTCTGCCTTTGCATTTTACAAAGGGGATATGAGGTAGTTTATAATAGGTTTATAGGTAGTTTATAAAAGAAGGAGGAGGAGGAGGAGGAGGAGGAGGAGGAAGAAGAAGAAGAAGAAGAAGAAGAAGAAGAGAAGAAAGAGAAGAGAAGAAAAGAGAAGAGAAAAGAAGAAAAGAAAAGAAAAAAAGAGAAGAGAGAGGATCAGCTGGCCATCACTGATTTGAGTATTACATTTGGTTTCATGTGCCAAAGATATGGTCAAAGATAGTGTCTGAGAAAGGGCACAGGATACAGAGGAAAGGAGAGAGAGAGGGAGGGAGGGAGGGAGAGAGAGAGAGAGAGAAAGAAGAAGAAGAAGGAGGAGGAGGAGGAGGAGGAGGAGGAGGAGGAGGTGGAAGAGGAAGAGGAAGAGGAGAAGAAGAAGAAGA
>NC_034603.1:82297530-82307554 GCF_900095145.1 Mus pahari | reverse complement strand
AAGAAGAAGAAGAAGAAGAAGAAGAAGAAGAAGAAGAAGAAGAAGAAGAAGAAGAAGAGAAGAAAGAGAAGAGAAGAGAAGAGAAGAGAAGAGAAGAAAAGAAAAGAAAAAAGAGAAGAGAGAGGATCAGCCTGCCATCACTGATTTGAGCATTACATTTGGTTTCATCTTCCTGGATGTCAAGACAAAATGGGGAACCAGATATTTTTCAGTGGTATTTGTATGACAAAGTCTCTCTGACCAGTGACCCTTCTCTCCAGACATGTGCCAGTGAGTCACCCTTAGTGACAATGTGAGCAACAGCCTTTTTGCTCGAAGCAAAGCTTATTTATTTATTTATTTATTTATTTATTTATTTATTTATTTATTATATATAGCTCCTGTGGGGCAGACCTTTCTTTTTTTTAAAAAAAGATTTATTTATTTATTTATTATATGTAAGTACACTGTAGCTGTCTTCAGACACACCAGAAGAGGGCGTCAGATCTCATTACGGATGGTTGTGAGCCACCATGTGTTTGCTGGGAATTGAACTCAGGACCTTTGGAAGAGCAGTCAGTGCTCTTAACCACTGAGCCATCTCACCAGTCCCCGGGGCAGACCTTTCCAACATTGAATGGAAATGGACCCCATCACCCAGAGGCAACATTTAGAGACTAGGTGAGTGGAGGGTCCTCTTGGCCCCTAATGTGGCTTCGAATGATCTCCTTAACCAGACAAGAAATTCAGACGCCATCAAGATCAAATTCACCGGGGGCCAGGGATGTGGCTCAGTGGTGAGTGCTTGCCTGCCTGCCGTGCAGGAAGCTCTTATCTCAGTGTCCAGCCCTGCACAGCAGGAGGGTGAGACGTTAAAAGTCATCCTCATCTGCATAGTGAGATCAAGGCCAGCCTGGGCTACATCAGAATTGTTAACAAACAGACACCCAAGAAAAACAGGCAAACCAAAATCAGCAGCGCACCTAGCTAGGTCCGGTGGTAAACCCATAATCTCAGTGTGTGGGAGGCAAAACCACAGAGCTAAGGAGTTCAGAGTTATCCCAGGCTACATATCAAGGTCAAGGCCAGCCTGTGCTGTATGATACTCTGTTCCAGCAAAACAGAACATAAACAAACCCAGAAACAAACAAATCCCAGATGTTCAGATATCCTAGTGTTCCTGAGCCATTTGAAACAAAGACAATTGAGAGAAAAATATTGTAAGACACGACAGACAAAAAGTTAGCATTCTTCACGGCATCAATGGCTCTCAGAAAAAGAACACAATAGGAAAGTGAGCAAAGGTTGTGTGTAGGGTGTGTGTGTATGTGTGCGTGTGTGTGTATGTGTATGTGTGTGTGTAGGGTGTGTGTGTATGTGTGTGTATGTGTGTGTGTGTATGTGTGTATGTGTGTGTATGCGTGTGTGTGTGTGTGTGTGTGTGTGTGTGTGTATGTGTGTGTGTGTGTACATGGGAGGCAGACAGTGGTTCCAGTTTTTCAGCCCCTTTCACTTACAAAATTGCCTCTTGGGAATCTTGATTTGGTTCACATTTCCATACAGCTGACTTGTAGTCTGGTAATTTGTATGGTCCTCAACTGCATAATTAAAGGACTCTAAAAGCAAATCGGGTTTCCTTGGGGGTGGGGGGTGGGTTTTTATTTCAAAATTGTAGCATCTAGCCCTAGGCATGATTGTGCACACCTCTAATGTTAGCCGTCAGAAGGCTGAGGCAGGAGGATTGCAAGTTGGAGGCCAGTCTGAAGTCATGTAGTGAGTCAGAGGTTAAGCTGGACTGCTCAGTGACCCTGTCACACACACACACACACACACACACACACACACACACACACACACCTGCAGCCTCAGCTCCCAGCTGAGAATGTTCAGGCTTTGATGGCTTTCATTATTTTGGACTTTGGACAAACCAGAGCCCACAGTCATGTAAGCCGGTTTTTTTGGAACAAACAGCTGTATGAGGATCAATCCTTATTGTCAACCTGAACTGAGACATGCTAGTATTATTAAAGCACATGTTTGGGTTTGCCTGTGAGGAGATTTCCAAGGGGGATTAACTGAGCTCGGAAGACCCACCCTGAATGTGGGTGGCATGATCCCACAGATTAGACCCCAGGTGGAATGGAAGGGAACAGGGAGAAAGCTAGGTGGGTTCTGGTATTCCCCGTCTCTGCTTCCTGGATGGTCACGTTAAAATCGGTTACCTCTGCTCTGTGTTCCCACCACTTGATATTCTGCCCAAGCACATGGGACCAAGTGGCTATGGATTAAAGTCTACAAAACAAGGAGCCTAAGTAATTCCTTTTTTTTCTTAAGGATTTCCCCCTTCCTGCCTTCTTCTCTGTTTTCTAAAATGAGTGTGTTACTTTAGTAAGTTAGATAAATGTATAATTTTGAAGTATGTATGTATGTATGTATGTATGTCTTTTGAAACAGGATTTCTTTGTGTAGCCTTGGCTATCCTGGAACTCATTCTATAGATCAGGTTGGCCTCAAACTAAGAGATCCACCTGCCTCTGTCTTCTGAGTGCTGGAGTTAAGGGTGTGCATCACCACCACCTGGCTTTCTTTTTAGTTACATGTATATGTGTGTCTGCTTGTAGGTATGTGGGCATGTGTGCACTTGCATGTGGAAACCAGAAGAGGGCATTAAATCTCTTGGAGTTGCAGCTGGTTGTTAGCCACACAAAGTGGGTGCTGGGAACCAAATTCAGGCAGTCTGTGGTCTTAACCTTGAGCCATCTAGACAAATGTATTATTTTCATTCAAGAGCTGCGACTCCACAGCTCCACAGCTGACTGTGATCTGAACAGCATCAAGAAGACAGGGAGGTGGAACCTGGGGGAAGAAAGGCAGGAGGAGCCGTGGGCAAGTGCTGTGAGAGCCGGATAGGCGCACACAGAAGCCGTGGGCAAGTGCTTTGAGAGCCGGATAGGCACACACAGGAGCCGTGGGCAAGTGCTGTGAGAGCCGGATAGGCGCACACAGGAGCCGTGGGCAAGTGCTATGAGAGCCGGATAGGTGCACACAGGAGCCGTGGGCAAGTGCTGTGAGAGTCAGATAGGCGCATACAGGAGCCTGGGATAGCTACGTCCTTAGAGCAGACGGGCAGGTCTTGCTTCCAGGGGCTCGTAGCTTTTCTCTACCAGCACTATAATGCTACAGTGAACTGCTCCAAACTCAAGGGCACAACTGGAGTTAGCTCTTGGTCCGAATGGCCATTCTGCCCTCGGCTAGGCTCCCTGATATGACTGGGGTCTGCTGGCTGGTGACCAAGGCAGCTCAGCTCTGCTCCCTCTGTCTCCACTGTCCACCCAGCAGGCCAACGGGTTCCTGGCAGAAGCAGGAAGTGCAGGAGGAAATATGGGGGCACTAAGCTAGGGCCGGGGACCGGCACACTCCACTTCTGCTCTAGAAGGCAAAACAGGTCGCAAGTCTGTCTAGGTTCAAGGGGAAACAGACTCTCTTCAGAGAGAAAAACTCTGAGGTAAGAGGATGTGAAGTCAAGGGATGAGTCATCAGAGATCTACCTCCTTCACCCTGAGGCTGATGCAATCCCGGGACCCTTTGCAGAAAAAGATGATCAAGTTATGAATACTAAATTTGGCATGGGGTCTTGAAAGGAAGCCCCATCTAGCTATGGGTGTGATGATTCAGCTTCAGTGACTACAGGACAGAACTCTAGAAGCCCTACTAAGTGCAGCTGGGAATAGAAGCAGGAGGGCAGGGAGCCCTAGCCCAGGCAAGGTCAGGATTTTGGGGGAAAGTTCGAGAGAGCGTGACCGATAGTTGCTTCTCATTACTGTAAGACTTAATTATGCAGCACACACCTTTATTCCCAGCACTGCTGAGGCAGAGGCAGGCGGATCTCTGAGTTCGAGGCCAGCCTGGTCTACAGAGGGAGTTCCAGGTCAGTTAGGGCTACACAGAGAAACCCTGTCTCAAAAAAAAAAAAAAAAACAAAACCCAAAAAACTGAAACCAAAACATGACTTATTATTAAAATGTATGTGTGCACGTGCATGTATGTGTGTATGTGTGTGCATGTGCAGATGTGTGATTGCTATGTGCTTGTATGTGAAATCTGGAAGAGTACATTAGAGCCCTTGGAGGTGGGATACTAGATGGTTGTGAGCTGTCTGGCACGGATACTGGGAAGCAAACTTGGTTTTCTGGAAGAGCACTGCGCCCTTTTGAATATGGAACCACCCCTCTACCCTCGATTCTTTTATTTTGTATGTCTCTGTTTGTTTGTGTATGGGTAGTACATGTAAGTACAGGTGCCTATGAAGGCCAGAAGAGGGCCTTGGCTTCCCTCGAGTTGTAGTTACAGGTGAGCCAATGTAGGTGCTGGGAACTGAACCTGGGTCCCCTGCAAGAGCAGTTTGTGGTTTTAACTGCTTAGTTATCTCTCCAGTCTCAGCCTTTGGTTATTGATCTCCATAGTCTACTTTATTCCTTTTAAAGTTACATATGTTTACTTATTTATTTACCAGGAAATCCATATAGACTGCATACAGATGCATACAAACACATGTGCACATATACATACACATGGATGGACACATGTACACATAGCATTACTATCCCATACAGACAATACACGTGTATACACAGCTCTCTCCACAAATAATAATACGTACAATGTGTGTGTGTGTGCCTGTGTGTGTACGTGCACACACATTTTGGAAACATAGTGCTTTGGAGAAGGGAGAATCTTCAATGTTCTGCCCTGTAGGAACTCATGGCTCACCTGGAGCATACTATGTCGTTGAGACTGGCCTTGAATTCCTGATCCTCAGGTTTGCACCCCTACAGATGGCTTCAATGACCTGTTTCGCCAATGGGGACATGGAAGCCTGGGTGGGAGGTATAACTGAGTTATGCAGAAATCAATGACCCAGCCAGATCTGGGGCCTCCAATGGGTCTTCGAGGACACAGGACTCCTGAACATCCCAACTCTCTCAGAATCCACGGAGGGCCCCTGTTTATATATAACTCTCAGTGGCTTGAATAAGTCTGATGGAATAAGTTCCTGATTCATAGGGTGGCCCTCCATCTTGGGTGGGCCAGTTTGAGAGGACCAGGATCAGAGGATCTGGCCATAGGCTCCTGTCAGACAGCTCTGCATTTTTTTTTTTTTAAATTTTCCTACCTCTGCCCAAGAAAGGCGAAGTTGGTCCTAGACCCTCCATGAACATGTCCCCTTGGTTTTCAGGGTTCCCTCAGCCTGTTGGCCACTTCCCTGAAAGGCACTCTACATGTGCGGAGGAGGAGGAAGAGGACGACGCCTATCTTGGTGAACCCTGGGAAGAAACCTGTTTGATCAACAGTAGTGAGCGAAAACCCTTGTTGGCCTTCCTTTATGGCCTAGAAGTATGTAAAGTAGGTGGCCATCTCTGGCCAGATCCTGGAAAAGCTGTGGCTTATCAGCGGCTGGTGTTTTCCGTGTACACAGCCCTCCAACGTGCCTCCTTGTGTATGGTTAGCCTGGCCAGGGCTTGAGGGTGCCACCAAGCAAGGTGTCACAGGGTGTGTCTGTCTATAGCACCTACCCAAAGTGACCTTATCCTAAGGGCTTCCTGAAAAGGGGTGGGAGTGAGATGGAAGCCACAGTGTCAGGACGTGGGGTGACCACCAAGGCCACCAAGGCTGGCCTTCCTTCTTTTCTTATTTGGACAAGTGGTTACTGCAGGGAGGGTGTGGGAACGGGGGTAGAAGTCATGAATAGCAAGCTGGTTTTCTGCAGAGGGCAGTGGGGGGGGGTAGTCCTGGGATATTCACTAAATTTCTGGGAAATACAGATTAAGTCTATATCTATTACCTAGTAGTCTGGGGCTGATCAGTAAGAAGCGGTGGTGGCACACGCCTTTAATCCTAGCACTTGGGAGGCAGAGGCAGGTGGATTTCTGAGTTTGAGGCCAGCCTGGTCTACAGAGTGAGTTCCAGGACAGCCAGGGCTACACGGAGAAACCCTGTCTCGAAACAAACGAACAAAAACCAAACCAAACCAAAACAAAACAAAACAAAAGAGTGCTGTCAGAGCAGAGCCTTCTGGGTAATGTTAATCCCTGTTAATCCATTTATCCTGATTATATCTGAGCCCCTGTCTTGGTAAGTTTGTAACGGGTTGGGGTGCTGAGGCTCAGACTCAAGACCTTGCATATGTAGGCAAGAGCTCTGCCACTGAGCAATACTTCCTCCCCTCCTCTTAGACAGGTGTCACTATGTAGCCCAGGCTAGCCTTGACCTTACCACACAGCTCAGTTTCAAGGCAAACTTTCAATTCCCCGGTTTCTGCCTCTTAAATTCTTGAGTTACAGCTGTGCGTGCCACCCACGACGAGGCTGGCTTTTGACACCACTTCAGCTCCTTTGGCTTTCCCCGTCCCAGTCTCTGTTCTAGAGACTCTCTTCTGGCGCCCTTCAACCTATCGCAGCACTGGCCTTCTGGGCTCCAGCAACTCTTGCTCTAGCTGATGTGATCCAGAATCACCGAACCTGCATATTCAGAGTAGGAGCCCCAGTTCTCTTTCCAGAGAAGTCAGTCTGGTGCTGGAGGGGGGCGATGTTTCTCAAAGCCCTTTTCACAAGTCTGACTTCTTGCGTTACTCTTCTCTCACCCTATCTCCTTCCTCTTTTGGCTTTATTTGCCAGCGGGAAGTGGCTAAAGGAGGAAGTGCCCGAGTGAGAGTGAGGGAAACCAGAGGCCAAAGAGATGCAGGAGTGGAGCATGTAGTCTGTTCTCGCTGGCAGGCTCCACCAAGGTGACCCGGTGTGAGAAGATGCGTTTGTCATTGCTGGTCCCCTTTCTCTTCTGGATCTCAGGTGAGCATGCTCAGGCAACCAGAGGAAGTGGTCACCCAGCAAGGGGCCATCTGTCCACTACCCCATGGTTGTGGTGCCTTTGTGGTAGAAATATTGAGTTCTTAAGCCCTATCCTAGGCACAATTCGAGACTGCTTCTGCAGGACTGGTTGTATTTAAGACAGACACACTGATGGGCCCCACTGGTCTTTGAAAGACGGGGGAGCCCTGGTTGCTCAGGAGAATGTCTGATGAGGCAGGATTGTCATTGTGTGATTGTGTTACAGTAAGGGAGAGAAGGCTTTGGGGGAAGAAATGATTGTGGGAGCAGGTCGCCAAAGGGATAAAAAAAAATCTGCTATTCAGAACTGATGAAGGGGTGATTTGCGGCAACTGGGAGAGAAGACGCTATCAGAAGTGGCTGAGGACTGAAAAGTGAAAAGGGGGCAGGAGACAAGGCCAGAGATAGAGGGCTGACAGTACTTTCTTGTGTTCTGAGATGGGGGAGGTGCTCCATACGTAGCCAAGGCTGGCCCTCTAACTAGTGATCCTCCTGCCTCCGCATCTACCTCCAAAAATATTCACAACATGATTCGTAACAGTAGCAAAATTACGATTATGAAGTAGCAACAAAAATAATTTTATGGCGGGGGGGGGGGTCACCACAACATCAGGAACTTTGTTAAAGGGTCAAAGCATTAGGAAAGTGCATGCTGAGTTAGACCACAGAAGAGGGGGGGCTGGTTCTGGTGCTAGGATTATAGGCCGCGCCAGGACGCATGAATTAATGTAGCTGTAAGTGAATGGATACAGTTTTGATTTCAAAGAAAGAGAATTTACTCTTGAACACAATGATGTCCACCTTCAATCTCTCTTCATTTGGAAGACAGGGGTAGGTGACTCTCTGTGAGTTTAAGGGACAGCCCAGTCTACATAGCAAGTTCCAGGCTAGTCAGGCTGCAGGGTGAGACCATCTTAAAATAAATTGCACCAAATCATGAGTTCTTTGTGTCATTTTTCTCATGGGAGCATATCATGCACTTAGACAATCGTCTTCTCTCATCTTCTCCCCCATTTCTACTGCTCCCCTTCTTCTCCCTAAATGCCCTCTTCTACTTCCACGTTTGTTGGTTTGTTTTTTAAAACCTGGAGTTTGCGTAGGGGAGAAAGCATGCAATAGCTGTCCTTCCAAATCTGGTGTGTTCTCTTTAACAAGATGGCCTCCAGTTCAGTGTTTTTTTTCCTACAGGCATCATTGTGCATTTATGCGACATCTCCTTTATCCATTCGTCTGTCAATGGACTTTGATTCATGGCTCAGTTCCTGCGGCTACTGCCGTAGTATGAATGAGTATGCAGATACTCTCGAGGATGGTGGTTCTCACGACCCCTGCAACAAACCTCTATCTCCAATAATGTTTTCACTGAGATTCATAACAGTAGCAAAATTGCGAAGTAGCAATGAAAATGATGTTATTACTGGGGGGGAGGGGCGGTCACCATAACATGAGGGACTGTTTTAAAGGTTCGCGATGTTAGGAAGGTTGAGAACTGCCGCTCTAGGGCCTGCCGAGTTAGGCAGCTGAAGACGGGTTTCTTGCTTTGTATTCTGGCGGTTTCCACTGTGCCCCTAGGCTTCTCCTCTAGGCTTCAAGTATTTTGAGCAGGTGGCTTTCAGTTTCATACCCCTAGAGCAGACATTTCTCAAGACTCTAGAATCTTATAGGTAAGTGTGTGTATTCAGCTTTCGTATTTAGACATTGACATTTCAAAGGTGGGGGCTGAAGAGATGGCTCAGCGATTAAGGAGGCATGCTTTTTTTCTCCCCCCCCCCAGAGGACCCACGTTCAATTCCCACAACCACCTGTAACCCTAGCTCTGATGTCCCTTTTGGGCTTCATGGGAACGTGTAGTCAGGTGCACATGCCCATAAGTACATACTCATATTCATATACACATAAAAAAGAAAAGAAATTTGGGAATAGTAAGACAGACAGACAGAGAGAGAGAGAGAGAGAGAGAGAGAGAGAGAGAGAGAGAGAGAGAGAGAGAGAGAGTTAGTTCACTTGTGGCCTTATCAAATCTTCCCGGCTCTTCCCCATTCCTTTTCATCTTAGTGCTCTGCAACTTCATATTTTCTTAGTGCTCAGCCAAACCTGGGGGACAACCATCTCCAGTAACCTCCTCAACTTAGAATTAGAACCCTAAGTCCTCACACAGGGTGTACAAGGTGCTGGGCACCCGATTCTTTTCTGCCTAGCCTTCCTGGTCCTCTCTTGCTTTCTCGCCTGGTTCAGCTCCCTCCCCTCCCTGGCTTTGAACTCACTGGGTTTGCTTGGCCCCTTCACCCTGAATGCTCTTGCCTGTGTGGTCCCAGGCTCCTCACACCCCCCAGGTCTTCATTTCATCGATGACCTTAATTCAAACTGTCGTTCCTGCCAGGATCTGGCCAGCTCCACTCAGGAGGCATAGACAAAAGGAGTGAGGGTTCCAGATCATTCCCACCTACAGCATCCAAGGCATTAGTTATGTGAGACCCTGCCTCAAAAAGGAAACAAACACAAAAAACCAAACAAAAGCTTCCTTGTGCTCTGTCTCCCCCTGCCTGTGCCCTACTCCCTCACCTTAGTAGAACAGAAGCTTCTAGAAGGCAGAGAGGTTTGTTCCTAAAACCCCAGTGGGTACTAATTAGATAAACAACTGCTTGAATGAATGTACTCATTAGAGAGAATGTGGCTGTTTCTAACATTACTCTTCCCATTCTGGCTTTCTAGAACTGAACGATCAGGTTTACTTTTTATTTAAATATTTTATTTAGTATGTCTAACAATAAAGCACTGATGGAATGCTTATGTGTATCACACAGCCTTCAACCATGACAATAAAAAGTGATGAGCACTTAGCAAAAATAAAAAAATTATTTAGTGTGAGGTGTGTGTGTGTGTGTGTGTGTGTGTGTGTGAGAGAGAGAGAGAGAGAGAGAGAGAGAGAGAGAGAGAGAGAGAGAGTGCTCACATATGTTTGCCAGAGGAGGACAGAAGAGGGCGTTAGATCCCCTGCAGCCGGAGTTCCAGGCTGTTGTGAGCTGCCTGATGTGGGTGCTGAGAACTGAACTCAGGTCCTTTGCCAGAGCAACACATGCTCTTATTCTCCAAGCCATTTCTCCAGCTCCCGATTTTTACAATTAAACTGTAGAACTTGCACATTGTTTTTTTTTTTTTTT
>NC_034603.1:82291784-82295808 GCF_900095145.1 Mus pahari | reverse complement strand
AGAGAGAGAGAGAGAGAGAGAGAGAGAGAGAGAGAGAGAGAGAGAGAGAGAGGATGCCCACATGGAAGTCAGAGGACAACTGTGGGCTGTGGGAGTCAGTTCCCTCTTTCCTCTCATGTGGGTTCTGGGGGGTTGAACTCAGGTGGTCAGTTTTGGTGGCAGGTACCTTGACTCAATGAGCCATCTTGCTAGTTTTGGAACAAGGCAACCCAGAAAATGATAACATGTAGTGGTCTCAAGGAAATAGGAAGAAAATCACACGGATGGAAATTAACTTAGGAAGCAAGGCCGTAACACATACCCACTGTAACGGTGTCCGAGTGGATTGGGAAGTGTACCTCTGAAGTGTGTCTGTGAGGGCATTTCCCAGGGATCAACTACTGGGGAGACCCACGCTGATGAGGGTAGCATCATCCAACGGGCTGGGGAGCCAGATGGGTAAGGGAGAAATGACAGTTGGTAAAAGCATCTCTCTCTCTCTCTCTCTCTCTCTCTCTCTCTCTCTCTCTCTCTCTCTCTCTCCTTCCTTCTCTTCCTTTCCTCCCCCTCTTCTCTCTATGCTATCCCTCTGAGCCCTCACCACCCTTCTTCCTGACTGTCAGCATGTGGGCCACTTGCTCTGTCACCTCCTCCCCGACACGATGAGTCAGAAGTCCCCTTCACTTCTCAGGTTGATACGGTCAGATATTTTGTCACAGAGACAACGACAAAAGGCTAACATGTGTCTCAGCTCAACCTCAGAACTTCTTTGATAAGGGACAGAAGGGAAGGAAGCAACAACGGAGTAGAAAACTCTGCCTCATGAGGACAGACAGCACACGTAATGAAAGCATGTGGTCAGCATAGATGAATTGAAAGATATTTCAGAGGTGCTAAGCTACCTCCCCCCTCCTTTCTCTGACTTACTTGTGCATGTGTGGGCCGTGTGCATTCCTGCCAGAGGCCATGCATGTGGACGTCAGAGGACAGCCTTCAGGGGTCAGTTCTCTCCTTCTACCGTGTAGGTCCTAGAGATCAAACTTGGGTCATTAGGCTTGGTGGCAAGTGCCTTTCCCCACTGAGCCATCTCGCTAGCTCCCGAAATCATTCTCGAAAAGGAACATTTCAGGGTACCCCGAGTCTTTCTAAGGTGAGAAAGCAGAAGAAACACCTGTCACCGGCAAGAATGCTCCGAGGCGGGACAGGGTGACACCAGAATGGGAAGTCAAGGGGACAGAATGGAAAAGTCCATCTGGATATCACAAGTTTGCCTTTATGGCAAATGCACCCATGCAGTTCATTCAGACAATGGGACCTGTGTGTGAGGGGCCATGGGATATAGAAACCAGAGTCATTCATCCAAGGCGGGTGACTGAAGGAGCCCACTGGAGCCTCCAGCAGCAGCCTCTTGGGGCTATTATTAGATGTGGCTTTGCTGGACTCCCTCAGGGTGTCCGGGTCTAAGAGTCCATGTCCTGTGGACATGGATCTTCTGATCCTACCTCTCCACACCAGCATAGCATGGGGATCATGGTAAGAGGACTGTCACAGATATGTGGATTTGGTACTGGAGAGATGCCTCAGTTGGTAAGAACGGCCATTGTGTGAGCAAGAGGACTTGAGTTCGGATCCTAGTCCCCACCTAAAAAGCCAGGCTGTGGTTGCTCCTGTGCCTGTCACCCAGTGCTGTGAAGGGTAGAGTCAGGGACGGATGGCTGGGGCTTGCTGACCGTAGCATAGCTCTAGATTCAGGTGAGAGACTGTCTCAAAGGAATAGAGCAGAAGGCTTTGAGAGAGATGGTTAAGCCATTAAAGAGCACTTGTTCTTACAGAGGACTCTGGTTTGTTTGTCAGTAGCCACACAGTGGGTCACAATCATTTGTAACTCCAAGTCCAGGGGGTCTGACACCCTCTTCTGGCCTCTAAAGGCACTATGCCTTCATGTGGTACACAGATATATAAGCAGGCAAAACACCCATACATCTAAGATAAAAATAAATCTTAAAGGGGCTGGAGAGATGGCTCAGTGGTTTGAGCACTGTTGGCTCTTCCAGAGGTCCTGAGCTCAATTCCCAGCAACCACATGGTGGCTCACAGCCATCTGTAATGGGATCTGATGCCCTCTTCTGGTGTGTCTGAAGACAGCTACAGTAGACTCAAATAAATAAAACAAATAAATTAAATAATTCTTTTAAAAATAAATCAATCTTTAGAAAAGTATAAGGCAGAATAATAAAACAGGGTACCTGAGCCTTCCTCTGCTGTTTGGATATTCACTCTGCCTCATGCATCAAACATATCAAACATGCACACACACACACACACACACACACACACACACACACACACACACACACGGGGGAATAATGGTTTTTGAGTCAGAGTCTCACTATATAGCCCAGGCTAGCTTTAAATTCATGGTCCACCTGCTTCAGCCTCTTGACTGATGGGCTTAGGTGTGTGCAACAACACACCTGGATGTTGGTTATGTGGTCGGGGGAGAGTAGGTGTTAGGAATGCAAGTCACAGTCTCACCCATACTAGGGTCTCTATGTAGTCCTGGATATCTTGGAACTCAGCATGTAGGCCAGGCTGGCCTTGAACTTAGAGATATTTGCCTGTTTTTTTGTCAACTAAGTACTGGACTTAAAACCTGTGCCACCATACTTGGTAGTTATTGTTTTCTCCAGAATTTTCCTGGCTCCTCTGACACAACAGGATGTCGAGGTATGGCAGGCAGCCTGTCTTGGAGAGGAGGTGTCTATCCTTTGACCACTATTCAATTAGAGATGCTTTAGGAATTGGCACTATGTCCCGCCCCCGGAGGAGGAGACCAGTGGTCCATGTGTTTGTGTTTTCCAGGATGCTGCACTGCTCAGAATCCAATCACAGGTCCAGCGGAGGTGAGCGGTCAGGAGCAGGGCTCCTTGACAGTGCAGTGCCGATACACCTCAGACTGGAAAGATTTCAAGAAGTACTGGTGCCGAGGAGTTCCTCAGAGAAAATGTGACATTCTCGTTGAAACCGATACATCAGAGCAGTTGGTGGAGAAGAACCGTGTGTCCATCAGGGACAACCAGAGGGACTTCATCTTCACAGTGACTATGGTAGATCTGAGGATGAGCGATGCTGGCATTTACTGGTGTGGAATTACGAAATCTGGATATGATCCCATGTTTAAAGTTATTGTGAACATTGACCCAGGTAAGAGATGTGTGAATATCTCTTTAAGTCCCCATTCTGGTCTCTCAGGTCTCAGGAATTAGCTGTTGCTCAATAGAACTCTTGCATGTTGAGGGAGGTAGAGTCTTGAAGTCCCATATACCCTTGATTGCTTGGGATCAGAAGAGGCAGGATCTGTCCCTGTCTCTGTCCCTGTCTCTGTCTCTGTCTCTGTCTCTGTCTCTGTCTCTCTCTGTCTCTCTCCAAATATTTATTTATTTATTTTATGTGCACTGATGTTTTGTTTGCATCTATGTCTGTGTGAGGGTGCCAAACCCTTTGGAACTGGAGTTACAGACAGCTGTGAGTCACCATGTGGATGCTGGGAATCGAACCCCGGACCTCTGGAGAAACAGCCAGGGCCAAGCCATCCTCCTTCTCTTCTTTCAAATGTGTCTCAACTCCTGGAAATTTTGTGTACTTTCCCCTCCTCTTTGCTGCACAGCTCCATCTGGAGTATTCCAGGAGAGGACAGGGTGGTTTTTCACAGGCCAAAGATACCACTTCCAATGGTTCCGGCCAATGCTTTCCTTGAGTTCTGTGGAAAGTTTGCCTTGCTCTCTGAGGAGCTACAGGTGTTGCCTTCACCTGATGCTGTTCTCTGCCCCTCTATATCCATTCTGAGGGAAATGGGACCAGCTTAGTTCTGGTGTTGTGGGCTAACTTGCAAGGTCTAGAAAAGCCTTCACACACAGTTGCATTTCTGATGTCTGCAATGTCCAGAGGAGCCCATTTGTGCCCATTAATGATGTTCTCTTTGAGAGTCCTTCTAGAGTGCAGAGCTCATGGTGGTGGTGTGGCGGTGATGGTGGTAGTGGTGGTG
>NC_034603.1:82290154-82291547 GCF_900095145.1 Mus pahari | reverse complement strand
GTGGTGGTGGTGGTGGTGGTGGTGGCAGTGGTGGTGGTGGTGGCAGTGGTGGTGGTCGTGCTAGCTCAGAAGTCTTGGTGTATAGGATTGGAATAGTTTCTCTCTTGGGTCCTGCTCGGCGAGCATCAGACAGGCAGTACCAGGTCATAGGGCACTTGGAGGATAGAGGTAGTAGATGAGTAGTCAGTCTGCCATTACCATGACTCCCTGAGGTTCAGTATGGTGCAAACCCGGCATTAGCCTGCTAAACCCTGACAATGCCCTTGGAAGCGGGTTGCTTTTATTATTGAAACTTCTTAATTCATCCTGAGAAACGTGTTCTCCTGACAAACAGGATTTTCTTTTCGCTATTAAAAGATGTTTATTTATTTTTCTATACATGGGTGTTTTGCCAGCACACATGTAATAATGTGTACCGTGTGTGTCATGTGCCCATAGAGTCCAGAAGAGGGCATCAGATACCCTAGAACTGGAGTTACAGATGGTTGTAAGCCACCAGGTGGGTGCTGGGAACTGAACCTGTGACTTCTGTAAGAACATTGTGTGCTTTTTAACGGTTGAGTCATCTCTTTTGCTCCAATATTAGCTGTTGACTTTAAAAGTTTCAAATCTAGGTTAAGTTAGCAAGTCTTCAAGTTCCCTGTCTCTTGGAGGGAGGGAGGCATTGGCTGAGGCATGTCATAGCAGGTGAGGTACCTGGCTGTCCTTGCTCACCACCCTCCTTGGACTTGGTTCCAGCCCTACCTGCCTCAGAGGCTCTGGCTTCTCTTAGAGACAACGAGGCTACTGTAAACCAGCCATAACTGCTTGCCACAGCTTTGCTCCAGGGTCCTCTGGCTAGGATGGCTCACACTCCCTCACAGGCTCAGAGCAAGTACATACCATGACTGGGTGGCTGGAAGAGTGTTCTAATCTGTCTTATGCCAAGCAACCCAAGTGCCCATTACAGTGCCAACCACGCCCCCCATCACCTCCACCACCACCATCTTCACAGTGACAACCATGGTAAAAGAGACCAGCATGTTTCCAACGCTGACCAGCTACTACTACTCTGATAACGGGTAAGTCGTTTTTGGATGCGGCTGTCCTCTGTAGCCCAGTTAAGCCAAACTCTTCCGACAGTCTGAAGGCTCAGGCTCTCTTTGTAGAGATTGAAATGCTGGCCCTCCCGACCTGCCTTCAGTTCCCAGGGAGCCCTAATCCTGGGAACAGAAGGTGGCTTTTAGGTTTGCCAGTTCATTTCATTTGTTCATTCATTCATCCTACGTTAACCGGAACTAGTCTAGAGACATGAATATAGTGTTCAGTGGGAAAGAGAGAGTTATGGGAAGTCAGCAAGGTTAGTGTGGCTGGTGTGTGTGTGGGTGTGTGTGTGTGTGTGTGTGTGTGTGTG
>NC_034603.1:82288638-82290143 GCF_900095145.1 Mus pahari | reverse complement strand
GAAGTCAGCAAGGTTAGTGTGGCTGGTGTGTGTGAGAGAGAGAGAGAGAGAGAGAGAGAGAGAGAGAGAGAGAGAGAGAGAGAGAGAGATGGCTCTTGGTCCAGTTTCTAGGAGCCCATGGAGAACTGTGGAGAACTTGATCCCCTAGATCTCTTCAATGACTGATAAGGGCTGGAGAGAAGGCTCAGTGGTTTGGAGCACTAGCTGCTTTTACAGTGGATTCCCAGCATTCACACGGCAATCACAAACATCTGTAACTGCAGTCCCAGGGGATCCACCCTCTATTGCCTCTGAGGACACTGTACACATGTGTGTGCACGCGCGCGCGCACACACACACACACACACACACACACACACACGCATGCACATTGGCAATACTGGAAGCTCCTTGATGATGTCACTAGTCAGAGTGACATCCTCCCCTTTCCTCTCCCTTCCTCTCATTTTCTTTTCTTCCTCGCCCCTGCTTCCTAACAGAGTTTCCTGCAGCTCAGGTTGACCTTGAACATACTACATAGCTGAGGATGACCCCGGACTTCTGGTCTTTCTGTCTCTGTCTCTTGCTTGCCTCCATACCCAGTTCGTGCCTGCCAGGGACTGAACTCAGGGCTTCACGCATGCTAGGCAGGTGCTCTGTCAGCAAGTACCTCAGCGCTCATCTGATGTTATCTGTGATCCTGCCTAGGATCACCCCAGGAGGAGGAATGGACAGATACAAATGTACCCATTTCACAGGAATGGAAACTCAGCCTATCTAGTCACTGGCTTCCCAGTGACTCTCGACTCTAGATCTTGGATAGAAGTTTTTATTTGACAGCAAGGCCAGAACCTGGTTTATTCTTTAGTAACCTGCCCAGACACCAGCAATCAAAGAACTTTCTTGAATCTGAAAGGTCTCTTCTCGTTTCTAGCTTTGGGTCTCTTTGCCCCCATAACTTTGTGCTCACCTATTTGCTTTGAGTTATCCAGTCAGTCTGTTTTACGTGTAGGAGTGCTTTGCCTGTATGTTTGTCTGTGTACCACTATGTGTGCCTGATGTGCACAGAGATCAGAAGAGGGAGTTATAGCCTCTGGAACTGGAGTTACAGATGGTTGTGACCACCATGTGGGTCCTCAGCCAGAGCAGTAGGTGCTCTAACTACTGAGCCTTCTGTCCAGTCTCTTGACTTTGTTTGCAGCTCTTCCCAAGGACTCCTATTGAGGGGTCCTTTCCACAAAGCCTCAAAGAAGATGCCCAGCCTTTCTACTACCAGGAACCCCATCGCCCTACTCCCCTTTTGCCCTCTGTCTTGAGGCTTTTGTTTGGGGTTTGTTCTGAAGACTGAAATCACGGCCTCACATACGCTAGGCAAGGGCTGGACCACAGACCCACACGCGTGGCCTTCCAGAGTGGCTTTTAATATGTAGTAGCTCACTTTCATCTTCTCCTTCTGTTTGTTTTTGTGTTCTCTCTCTCTCTCTCTCTCTCTCTCTCTCTCTCTCTCTCTCTCTCTCTCTCTCTCT